>NC_044558.1:106938834-107038730 GCF_007565055.1 Rhinopithecus roxellana
CAAATGCATGTGGTCCTTTGTTTGCAGTGAACTGGAGTCCCAGGGGTCCTCAGAACCCCCAAGCCAGGGGTATGGCATATCTATCTAGTCGTTGTGTAGCAACATTGGTCACTTGAATTGTGATTTTTCAAGGCAGAGGCTGTTTCACTTTACAACCCCACTCCATGAGGGTTTGCCATACATTAGCAGGTAGACTGCAGAAGACCACTTCCAGCCTGGTTTTGGTTGCAGCTTGCTGGCCAGAGTGAAATGAGACGTTGTCTGGTGATTTCCCTTGAAGTTTCTTGCAAGGCGGTAACTCCACTGTCATTGTGGGTCTTGACTACATCTTGTAATTTACACTTAAATCTTAGAGATTAAGGTGATGTGCAGAAACGACATCCTTTGCTGCGTTTTCTACCTGTGTTGGCTCTTCATCCCTAAAAGATAGTTGCTTTTCAAGTGTTTTCATTTATGTAGCTGTGATACAAAGTTCTATTAGGGCCAGGAGCGGTGTCTCATGCCTGTAATCCCAGCACTTTGGGAGGCCAAGGCAGGTGGATCACCTGAGGTCAGAAGTTTGAGACCAGCCAGGCCAACATGGCTAGACATCGTCTCTACTAAAAATACAAAATTAGCCGGTCATGGTGGCGTGCACCTTTAACCCTAGCTACTTGGGAGGCTGAGGCAAAAGAATTGGCTTGAACCCAGGAGGCAGAAGTTGCAGTGAGCCAAGGTCGCGCCATTGCACTCCAGGCCTGGTCAACAAGAGGCTAAGCTCCGTCTCAAAACAAAACAAAACAAAACAAAACAAAAAACCAAATGCAAGTTTATTAGCTGTTGGACCTTTCTTGCCCCTTTCAGCCTTTGAAGATAACAGTATAATATGTCTCAAGGAATGAACCATAGTACATTTAGGCAACAGCATGATATCCTGGAAATAAGAAAAGTAGCTTAGTATATAAGCAAGGAAGGTTTTTGGAGTCAGCATGCTTCAATGCTGATTTTCCATCTGCCCTGAGGCAGCTGTGGGGTCTTGGGCCAGGTTGTGTAACCCGTGCTTCAGTTTTCTTCTCTGGAAAGATAATTCCTACCTCACTGGATAGTTGCCTGGATTAAATGGGATAAAGTCTATGGAAGTTGTTGTGAACTGTAAAAATGCTGTTAAACTTTGAGTTATTGTTATTTTCCCAATCTTGAAGAGTGTTATAGCTTCTTTGTGTTAGATTATCATAACTGTTATGGGATTAGAACTCAAAACGGAAGTAGGTTTTGCTCTGGGCTTGCAGAAAATGCTTCTCAGGCTTACAAGGCTTTCTTTACCTTGACATCTTCTTAGATGATGTCGGAAGACTTCAGCACTTCTACAGGTGCTGGTGTAGGACAGCTCACAATTTAATGGGCCTAGAATGGGTCATGGCAAGTCCTGATTTGTAAGGCCATTTTGTCCAGTATGTGCCCCTCATGCCACTAACAAAATTTGTCCTTGTTAGAGCTAGTAAATGAATTTTAATGGTCAGAGCAACTTTCATTCCCTGTGGGGCCCCCACTGTATTGACCCAGGCGTTGTACTTCCCAGGAGGAGGCCCAGGCCTCGTGTGAGGAATAGCAAGGAGAGAATTCAGCTCCAGTTCAAAAAGCCTACAAATCTGAGACTGTCATTGCTTTTATAAGGTAAGTTGATTTAGCATGCACAGAGCAGTAGTGGATCTCATGCTTGGCCATACTGTAAAGAGGCATGTGTTAAACCTATTTCTGACTATTTTGGAAGAAGGATATCATTTATTTTATTTTGTTTTTGAGACAGAGTTTCGCTTTGTCCCCCAGGCTGGAGTGCAGTAGCACGATCTTGGCTCGCTACAACCTCCTCCTCCAACCTTCAAGCCATTCTCCTGTCTCAGCCTCCCAAGTTGCTGAGATTACAGGCACCTGTCACCATGCCCAACTGATTTTTTTGTGTTTTTAGTAGAGACGGGGTTTCACCATGTTGGCCAGGCTAGTCTCGAACCCCTGACTTCAGGTGATCAGCCCACCTCAGCCTCCCAAAGTGCTGGGATCACCAGTGTGAGCCACCGTGCCCAGCCAGAAGGGTATCATTTTAATTAGTCTTTGTGGAGTCTCTGTCCTGGAACCATCCCCTAGTGTCTCTACCTGGGGTTAATTGTATTTCATTATACAGGAAATCTTGGTATAATAGCATTTTACTTATCTGTAAATTACTTAAGAGAGACATTGAACTTCAAAGGTTTTTTGTTTTTGAGACAGAGTCTTGCTCTGTCGCCCAGGCTGGAGTGCAGTGGTGCAATCTCAGCTTACTGCAACCTCTACCTCCTTGGTTCAAGCAATTCTCCTGTCTCAGCCTCACGCCACCAAACCCGGCTACCTTTTTTGTGTTTTTTTTTTCTGAGATGGAGTCTCATTCTGTTACCCAGGTTGGAGTACAATGGTGCGATCTTGGCTCACTGCAACCTCCGCCTCCTGGGTTCAAGAGATTCTCCTGCCTCAGCCTCCTGAGTAGCTGGGATTACAGGCATGCACCACCATGCCTGGCTTATTTTTGTATTTTTAGTAGAGACAGGTTTTTTTTTTTTTTTTTTTTTTTTGAGATGGAATCTCGCTCTGTCACCCAGGCTGGAGTGCCGTGGTGCAATCTCAGCTCACTACAAGCTCCACCTCCTGGGTTCATGCCATTCTCCTGCCTCAGCCTCCCGAGTAGCTGGGACTACAGGCGCCCGCCACCACGTCTGGCTAATATTTTTTTTTTTTGTATTTTTAGTAGAGATGGTGTTTCACCATGTTAGCCAGGATGGTCTCGATCTCCTGATCTTGTGATCCACCCGCCTTGGCCTCCCAAAGTGCTGGGATTACAGGCGTGAGCCACTGCGCCCAGCTGAGATGGGGTTTCACCATTTTGATCAGGCTGATCTCAAACTCCTGACCTCATGATCCACCCGCCTCAGACTCCCAAAGTGCTGGGATTACAGGCGTGAGCCACCGCGCTCAGACACGCCTGGCCAATTTTTTTTTTTTTTTTTTTTTTTTCAGACGGAGTCTCGCTCTGTCGCCCAGGCTGGAGTGCAGTGGCCGGATCTCAGCTCACTGCAAGCTCCGCCTCCCGGGTTCACGCCATTCTCCTGCCTCAGCCTCCCGAGTAGCTGGGACTACAGGCGCCCGCCAGGTCGCCCGGCTAGTTTTTTGTATTTTTAGTAGAGACGGGGTTTCACCATGTTAGCCAGGATGGTCTTGATCTCCTGACCTCGTGATCCACCCGTCTCGGCCTCCCAAAGTGCTGGGATTACAGGCTTGAGCCACCGCGCCCGGCCAATTTTTTTTATAGTTTTAGTAGAGACGGGATTTCACCATCTTGGCCAGAGTGGTCTCGAACTCCTGACCTCAGGCAAGCTCCCTACCTCGGCCAAAGTGCTGGGATTACAGGCAAGCTCCCTACCTCGGCCAAAGTGCTGGGATTACAGGCGTGAGCCACCGCACCTGACTGAGACGGGGTTTCACCATTTTGGTCAGGCTGATCTCAAACTCCTGACCTCGTGATCCACCTGCCTCGGCCTCCAAAAGTGCTGGGATTACAGGCATGAGCCACCACGCCTGGCCAATTTTTTTTTTTTTTTCTCCCTCAGACGGAGTCTCACTCTGTCACCCAGGCTGGAGTACAGTAGCGCAATCTTGGCTCACTGCAACCTCCGCCTCCTGGGTTCAAGCAATTCTTCTGCCTCAGCCTCCTGAGTAGCTGGGACTATAGGCATGCACCACTACGCCCGGCTAATTTTGAGTATTTTTAGTGGAGACGGGGTTTTACCATGTTGACCATGCTGGTCTCGAACTCCTGACTTCGTGATCCGCCTGTCCCGGCCTCCCAAAGTGCTGGGATTACAGGCGTGAGCCACTGCACTCAGGCTCGCCTGGCCAATTTTTTTTTGTATTTTTAGTAGAGGCAGGATTTCAGCATCTTGGCCAGAATGGTCTCGAACTCCTGACCTCAGGCAATCTGTCTGCCTCAGCCTCCCAAAGTGATGGGATTACGGGCATGAGCCACCAAGCCTGGCCCACTACAAAGGTTTTTAACATTACTGCATTATGGTCGGGCACAGTGGCTCAGGCCTGTAATCCCAGCACTTTGGGAGGCTGAGGTGGGCGGATCACAAGGTCAGGAGTTGAAGTCCAGCCTGGCCAACATGGCAAGACACTGTCTCTACCAAAAATACAAAAATTAGCCAGGCGTGGTTGCGGGCGCCTGTAATCCCAGCTACTTGGGAGACTGAGACAGGACTATCACTTGAACCTGGGAGGCGGGAGTTATAGTGAGCGGAGATCATGCCATTGCACTCCAGCCTGGGCGATAGAAGCAAGACTGTGTCTCAAAACAAAACAAAACAAAACAAAAAACCCATTACTGACTGCATTACAAGGAAGACAGCTTTCTCTTGGATCTGTATGAAATGTTCTAGAGCTCTGTAAATTATCTCTAAAAGATCCTATCTTGATTCTCATAGTATCATTTTTTAGATTAGTACAGGAAAAAAGAGTGGTACATGAGCCTAAATTGACAATATTTGGGCTAGAGGATTAGGGACTTTTAAAAAAGCAAAACTGGCCGGCCACGGTGACTCACGCCTGTAATCCCAGCACTTTGGGAGGCCGAGGCAGGCGGATCATGAAGGCAAGAGTTCGAGACCATCCTGGCCAACATGGTGAGAGCCCCTCTCTGCTAAAAATACAAAAAAAATTAGCCGTGCGCCTGTAGTCCCAGCCACTTAGGAGGCTGAAGCAGAAGAATAGCTTGAGCCTGGGAGGTGGAGGTTGCAGTGAGCTGATATTATGCCACTGCACACCAGCCTGGTGACAGAGCGAGACTCCGTCCCCCCAAAAAAAAAAAAAAAAAAAAAGCAAAATCAAGAGTCTATTTGCAAGCAAATTAACTTATAAATTTTTTTTTAAGAGACAGTCTCACTGTGTTGCCTAGGCTGGTCTTGAACTCCTGGCCTCAAGCGATCCTTCACCTGGGTGCCCCAAAGTGCTGGGATTACAGGCATGATCCACCACACCTAGCCATTAAATTTTGCTGCTTTTTTTTTTCTTTTGAGACAGAGTTTCGCTCTTGTTGCCCAGGCTGGAGTGCAATGGCGCGATCTCATCTCACTGCAACCTCTGTCTCTTGGGTTCAAGCGATTCTCCTGCCTCAGCCTCCCGAGTAGCTGGGATTACAGGCATGTACCACCACGTCCAGCTAATTTTGTATTTTTAGTAGAGACGGGGTTTCTCCATGTTGGTCAGGCTGGTCTCAAACTCCTGACCTCAGGGGATCTGCCCGCCTCGGCCTACCAAAGTGCTGGGATTACAGGCATGAGCCACTGCACTCGGCTTGCTTTTTGTTTTTTTTTAAGAGAGACAGGGTCTTGCTTTGTCACCCAGACTAGAGTGCAGTGGCGTGATCACAGCTCACTATAAACCTCAAAATCCTGGGTGAAGTGATCCTCCTGCCTCAGCCTCTTGAGTAGTTGAGACTACAAGCATGTACCACCACACCTGGCTAATTTTGAAAATTTTTTTTTAGAAATGGGGTCTCGGCCGGGCGCGGTGGCTCAAGCCTGTAATCCCAGCACTTTGGGAGGCCGAGACGGGCGGATCACGAGGTCAGGAGATCGAGACCATCCTGGCTAACACAGTGAAACCCCGTCTCTACTAAAAATACAAAAAAAACTAGCCGGGCGAGGTGGCGGGCGCCTGTAGTCCCAGCTACTCGGGAGGCTGAGGCGGGAGAATGGCGCAAACCCGGGAGGCGGAGCTTGCAGTGAGCTGAGATCGGGCCACTGCACTCCAGTCCGGGCGACAGAGCGAGACTCCGCCTCAAAAAAAAAAAAAAAAAAAAAAAAAAAAAAAAAAGAAATGGGGTCTCACTGTGTTTCCCAGGCTGGTCTTGAACTCCTGGTGTCAAGTGCTCCTCTCATCTCAGCCTTCCAAAGTGCTGAGATTACAGATGTGAACCATGGTGCCTAGCCACTTTACCATTTCTTAGCAATAGAGTATTGTTTCTTTTTTATTTTATTTTATTTTATTTTATTTTATTTTATTTATTTATTTATTTATTTATTTTTTGAGACGGAGTCTCGCCCTGTCGCTCAGGCTGGAGTGCAGTGGCGCGATCTCTGCTCACTGCAAGCTCCGAGTCCTGGTTTCACACCATTCTCCTGCCTCAGCCTCCCGAGTAGCTGGGACTACAGGCGCCGCCACCACGCCCGGCTAATTTTTTGTATTTTTAGTACAGGCGGGGTTTCACTGTGTTAGTGATAATGGTCTCGATCTCCTGATCTCGTGATCTGCCTGCCTCGGCCTCCCAAAGTGCTGAAATTACAGGTGTGAGCCACCGCGCCCAGCCTCTTTTTTATTTTTTATTTTTATTTTTTATTTATTTATTTATTTATTTATTTATTTATTTTTTTTTTTTGAGACGGAGTCTCGCTCTGTCGCCCAGGCTGGAGTGCTGGAGTGCAGTGGCGCGATCTCGGCTCACTGCAAGCTCCGCCTCCCGGGTTTACGCCATTCTCCTGCCTCAGCCTCCCGAGTAGCTTGGGACTACAGGCGCCCGCCACCTCGCCCGGCTAGTTTTTTGTATTTTTTTAGTAGAGATGGGGTTTCACCGTGTTCGCCAGGGTGGTCTGGATCTCCCGACCTCGTGATCCGCCCGTCTCGGCCTCCCAAAGTGCTGGGATTACAGGCTTGAGCCACCGCGCCCGGCCTTATTTTTATTTTTTTTGAGATGGAGTCTCGCTCTGTTGCCCAGGCTGGAATGCATTGGCACGATCTTGGCTCACTGCAACCTCCGCTTCCCGGGTTCAAGTGATTCTCCTGCGTCAGCCCCCGAGTAGCTGGGATTACAGGCGTGCACCACCACAGCTGGCTAATTTTTGTATTTTTATTGGAGATGAGGTTTCCTCGTGTTGGCCAGACTGGTCTCGAACTTCTGACCTCAGGGTGATCTGCTCATCTTGGCCTCCCGAAGTGCCCGAAGTGCTGGGATTATAGGCATGAGCCACTGCACCCAGCCGAGTTTTTTTTTTTTTTTTTTGAGACAGAGTCTCACTCTCATTGCCCAGGCTGCAGTGCAATGGTGCGATCTTGGCTCACTGCAGCCTCTGCCTCCCGGGTTCAAGCGATTCTCCTGCCCCAGTCTCCCGAGTAGCTGAGACTACAGGCGCCTGCCACCATGCCTGGCTATTATTTTTTTTAGTAGAGACGGAGTTTTACCACGTTGGTCAGGGAGTATTGTTTTTTAAGTAATAATCACTTAAAATGTTTTAGATTTTATAATATTCCGGTTTTCTTTTAAATTAGAATGTCAAATTACACACTTTTTATTTTCATTTGGATAGAAGGTATATATAGAACGTAACTTCCTAAAGTAAATTTTATCATCATTGATATTGTATTGAAGTTTTCTCTCTACCATGTCCTATGGGCTGAAATTTCCAGCATCCCTGGGGGGAGCGGAGGCCATCAGGGCAGACCTTCTGTGGACCCGAAAGATTCTGCCCCAGGTCAGCCCTCCACTCCCCACCTCCCCACAATTTGAGAATGAGAGGGAATAGCAGTCAGGAGCAGGAGTATTGGCCTCAATAGACTCCAAGCAATGTTGGACATGATTCTGATTTGCTAAACACTGTGTAGATGTTTTTAAACAAAGTTCACTTAAGGTTACTGCACTAATCCAGGAGTAATGGATTATAAAAACATCTATAAACCTGAGTTTGAGTATTTTTTTTTTTTTTTTTTTGAGACGGAGTCTCGCTCTGTTGCCCAGGCTGGAGTGCAGTGGCCGGATCTCAGCTCACTGCCAGCTCCGCCTCCCGGGTTTACGCCATTCTCCTGCCCCAGCCTCCCGAGTAGCTGGGATTACAGACGCCCGCCAGGTCGCCCGGCTAGTTTTTGTATTTTTTTTAGTACAGACGGGATTTCACCGTGTTCGCCAGGATGGTCTCGATCTCCTGACCTCGTGATCCACCCGTCTCGGCCTCCCAAAGTGGCTGGGATACAGGCTTGAGCCACCGCGCCCGGCCGAGTTTGAGTATTTTTTTTTTTTTTTTTTTTTTTTTTTTTGAGGCAGAGTCTCACTCTGTCCCCGGGGCTGGAGTGCAGTGGCCGGATCTCAGCTCACTGCAAGCTCCGCCTCCCGGGTTTACGCCATTCTCCTGCCTCAGCCTCCCGAGTAGCTGGGACTACAGGCGCCCGCCACTTCGCCCGGCTAGTTTTTTTGTATTTTTAGTAGAGACGGGGTTTCACCGTGTTAGCCAGGATGGTCTCGATCTCCTGACCTCGTGATCCACCCGTCTCGGCCTCCCAAAGTGCTGGGATTACAGGCTTGAGCCACCGCGCCCGGCCGAGTTTGAGTATTTTTAAAAACAAAATTGTTAAACCGGAGGTGTTGCTTTTTTTCTTGTCATCTCTCAGTATAGTCCTCAGTTAAGTATGCTAATAAGCAAAATGCACCAAAACTTTTTGCTAATAGTTGTGCTTTAACTTAATATTTGTTATTTCATAGAGACTCTGTTAGGAAAAGCTTTTTATTCTGAATCACTATGCAGTTATTCTTTGATACTGTCAGTCAAATCTTATTTTTAGGGGCTTGACTGGGTTTTATGAAAGCCCAGTAAGCCATTTGCCCATAAGGCAGTCATCAGTCCTATTTCCTGATGCCATGTGACAGAAGGGGTCCATGTAGAATTTAGTTTATTCCTGGAAGTCCCAAGGAAACTTGCAAGTCTTATGATGAACTAGGAAGGAAACCTGCAAGTATTATGATGAACTGGGAAGGAAACCTGCAAGTATTATGATGAACTGGGAAGGAAACCTGCAAGTATTATGATGAACTACGTAGAACTACATGTCTCTTGTGATGAAATGCATCCCCCTCTGTTTACAGGATGTGGGGAGTTTTCAGAAGCAAAGGCAATTAGTCTAGAGTGGAGCCGGCCTTCCAGTCCTCAAGACTGGGGAGCAGCAGTTGGTGCTCATTAGTGAAGAGTTTCTTTTTTTTCAATTTCTGGACAGTGCTCTCCATGTTACTGAAGTCTTCTTTGTGGGTTGCTGGACCAGGAATATTAACTATTGCCTCTTGGCCCTCCTTGTTCTCAGGATTCCAGCTTTCCCTCCTGGCCAGAAATGTTCAGCCTGGACTCATTCAGAAAAGGTAAGACTGCAACTGTGCTTGCAACCTCATGCTCTTCTTTATTGGGATGGGCAGCTCTGAGGGCTGTGAAAGTCTCTCCCCACTATGTAGTTCTTGCACGTTTCTTTGGGTGGTTTTCCCAAGTCCTTTCCTATAGCCTTCCTCTTGCATGGTGCTTATAATCTGTGCCAACTCTTGCCCTGGCCTTTGTGTATATTTGCCATGCTTCCTCCCAGTGCCCTCCTCTGCGTTCTCCCTGCTTATTAAAATCCTATTTTTTTTTTTTTTTTGAGTTGGAGTCTCTGTCGCCCAGGCTGGAGTGCAGTGGTGCGATCTCTGCTCAATGCAACTTGCGCCCTTCTGGGTTGAACCAGTTCTCCTGCCTCAGTCTCCATAGTAGCTGGGATTACAGGCACCAGCCACCAAGCTCAGCTAATTCTTTCTCATTTTTAGTTGAGACTAAAAATGTCACCATGTTGGCCAGGCTGGTCTTGAACTGTTGACCTCAAGTGATCCACCCACCTCGGCCTCCCAAAGTGGTGGGATTACAGGCGTGAGCCACCGTGCCTAGCTTCTAAAATCCTAGTTTTCTAGGCTCGTATTTTATACCATCTCCTTCATGAAGATGTTGACCAAAATGCAGTCTTTCTCCAACCTTCCTCAGTACCATACCTGTTAGTTCTCATGGTTAGTCTATTCTGAATTAATCATTGTGTCACTAGATTGGAAGCTCCCTGCAGCCAGGGCCTGTTGTGCTCTTTTATCATGCCTAGCACCTGGCCAGCATTTCACACATAGTAGACCTCAGTAAACACTGGTGGAAGTGGATTGAATCTGTATTAGGCTATTCTTGCATTGGTATGAAAAAATACCTGAGACTGGGTAATTTATAAGAAAAGAGGTTTAATTGGCTCACATTTCTGCAGCGTGTATAGGAGGCATGCTGCTGGCACCTGCTTGGCTTCTGGGGAGGACTCAGGGAGCTTTTACTCAGGGGTAGAAGGTGAAGCGGGAATAGGCATGTCACATGGCAAAAATCAGGATCCAGAGAGAGAGTTGGGGAGGTGCCACACAATTTAAACAATATCGACTGGGTGTGATGAATCCCAGCACTTTGGGAGGCCAAGGTGGGCGGATTGCCTGAGCTCAGGAGTTTGAGACCAGCCTGGGCAACTAGGTGAAACCCCGTCTCTACTAAAATACAAAAAATTATCCAGGTGTGGCAGTGTGCGCCTGTAGTCCCAGCTACTTGGGAGGCTGAGGCAGGAGAACAGCTTGAACCCGGGAAACAGAGGTTGCAGTGAGCCGAGATTGCACCACTGCACTCCAGCCTGGGCAACAGAGCGAGACTCCATCTCAAAAAAAAAAAAAAAATTAGCTGGGCATAGTGGTGGGCGCCTGTAATCCCAGCTACTCGGGAGGCTGAGGCAGGAGAATCGCTTGAACCTGGGAGACGGGTTACAGTGAGCTGAGATCGTGCCATTGCACTCCAGCCTGGGCAACAAGAGTGAGATGCCATCTCAAAAATAAATAAATAGGCCAGGCACGGTGGCTCAAGCCTGTAATCCCAGCACTTTGGGAGGCCGAGACGGGCGGATCACGAGGTCAGGATATAGAGACCATCCTGGCTAACACGGTGAAACCCTGTCTCTACTAAAAAATACAAAAAAACTAGCCGGGCAAGGTGGCAGGCACCTGTAGTCCCAGCTACTCGGGAGGCTGAGGCAGGAGAATGGCATAAACCCGGGAGGCGGAGCTTGCAGTGAGCCAAGATCGCGCCACTGCACTCCAGCCTGGGTGACATGGCGAGACTCCGTCTCAAAAAAATAAGTAAATAAATAAATAAATAAAATAAACAACAAGATTTCATGAGAGGCTGGGCGTGGTGTCTCACGCCTGTAATCCCAGCGCTTTGTGAGGCCAAGGCCGGCGGATCACCTGAAGTCAGGCATTTGAGACCAGCCTGGCCAACATGGTGAGACCCCTGTCTCTACTAAAAATACAGAAAATTAGCCAGGTGTGGTGGTATGCGCCTCAAAAAAAAAAAAAAAAAAAGATTTCATGAGAATTTACTCACTATTACAAGGATAGCAGCAAGCCATGAGGGATCCACTCTATGACCCTCCAACAGTGGAGATAACATTTGTTTTTGTTTTTTTGAGGTGGAGTCTTGCTCTGTCGCCCAGGCTGGAGTGCAGTGGCCAGACTAAATAGGTCTTCCTGATTGTGTCTTCTCTCTAAGTTGTGTTCCTCGAGGCCTGGGAAAGCCCTGGCCAAGTGGTGCCCTGTGTAACCCATTGAATGGGGCCAGAAAGAGGGCTGGATGTACTAGGGCTCAGAGCAGCCTCTCCCTGCCTCCTTGTGTGTCTCCAGCCACTCCATCTGTTTTCATATTGTTTGAAAAAATTAATTCCTGTCATCCTGGGCTTTTTTTTTTTTGCTAACTATGTAAGAAGGAAAAAGCTGAACTTGAGATTAGTGTGGGCAGCACATTTTTTTTTTTTTTTAGCTAAAATTAGCACTTTATGTTTACTTACTAACCAGTGGGCTTTGTTGTCTACCCACTTGTAAAAGGTCGACGAAAACAGGTTTTCTCATCGTGAGAATGTCTCTGAATTAATAGTACTGATTTTGTAAAGAGATGGAAAGCTCAATAAAAATCATGATGCTTGGCTGGGCATGGTGGCTCACGCCTGTAATCCCAGCACTTTGGGAGGCTAAGATGGGCGGACTACCTGACATCCGGAGTTTCAGATCAGCCTGGCCAACATGGTGAAACCCCATCTCTACTAAAAAAAAAAAAGAAATACAAAAATCAGTCGGGCGTGATGGCAGTCACCTATAATCTCAGCTACTCAGGAGGCTGAGGCAGAAAATCGCTTGAACCCAGGAGGCGGAGGTGGCAGTGAACTCAGATCACGCCACTGCACTCCAGCCTAGGTGACAGACTGAGACTCCGTCTCAAAAAAAAAAAAAAAAAAAAATTTTTTTTTTTTTCTGGGCTCAGTGTCCCATGCCTGTAATCCCAGCACTATAGGAGGCCGAGACGAGAAGACTATTTGAGCCAGAAGTTTGGGAGCAGCCTGGACAGCACTGGAGACCCTGTGTCTCTGTATTTTTAGCAAGCTCCACCTCCTGGGTTCATGCCATTCTCCTGCCTCAGTCTTCTGAGTAGCTGGGACTATAGGCGCCAGTCACCACACCTGGCTAATTTTTTGTATTTTTAGTGGAGATGGGGTTTCACCGTGTTAGCCAGGATGGTCTCGATCTCCTGACCTCGTGATCCACCTGCCTCGGCCTCCTAAAGTGTTGGGAATATAGGCGTGAACCACTGCGCCTCGCTATTTTTTGTATTTTTTAAAGAAATAAATAATAATAATAATAATAATAAAATATATATATATATATATATATATTTGGTGGAAACAGGGTCTTCCTATGTTTCCCAGGCTGTTCGCAAACTCCTGCCTTCATGTAATCCTCCTTCCTTGGCCTCCCAAAGTGTTGGGACTACAGGTGTGAGCCACTGTGCTTGGCTTGGGCTTTCCTTTTACATGTTTCTTTGTTCTTCATGAAATTATGAGCTCCTAGGGTGTCATGAACCTTGAGAGGAAATGTGAGTTGATGTGAAGCTTGAGGTTCTCGAGTTTGACTGACTGGGGTGACTGACTGGGGCTTGAATCTGGCTTTCCCTAATACTAGCAAGGTGTTAGCTTACCTGATCCTGTTTCCTACCCCCTATCTTTAGGACTACAGTGAAGATATTAGAACTGAAATATAGGAAGAGCACCTGGCTGTGGTCTGTGCTCAACCCTTAGTCTTGGGCATGGTATGCCCCTGATAAATACTATAGAGCTATAGGCTTACCTCAGCATGCAGTGTGCTGTGAGTTTGCATGATTGAGCACCTGTTGTGTAGGAGACACTAGGGTGAAGAGAGCTCTATTTCAGAGATGCTTCTTGGTACTCTGGAGCTTTTAGCCTCAATGGGATGGGCCATTTGATGGTTCTGATGGAAACAGCTATAGCAATTCCATGCAGCATTGTGGATGGTGGCCCACTGGGTCTTGTGGCTAGCTACCATCTTTCCCATTATGTAATTTAACAAAGCTGTTGGCAAGAATGCCCATGTTCCTGGTAAGTTACTTGTTACTGCCCTTGCCAGCATCGTAACTCAGCTGTCTGATTTCTTACCTGTAATGCCATCAGACTCAGGCTACAAAGAGCAAACTGAACAATAAAAAAGAGAGAGAAAAAAAAAGAAGAACCAGCTGAGTCTTTCACAGCCAGCACAAAACTTTGAAAAACACTGGATCAATAGCAAGAATGTGCATTTTCTCTCCAGCTACATGGTCAGAAGTGGGCTCAGTGAAGTTGTGGGATTGTAACAACTCTCTCCCAATTGCTGAAAATGCTTAATGAGATAATAACTAATCATTGAATCATTTATTCTTTTTTTTTTTTTCAATCCAGCATCCCTGGATGTGAATGAGGACCCTCCTTAAACAGGAATGGAGAGGTTGAGCTGGTCATTTCCAACCTTAGCTTCAAGGCAGAACTGGAATTAGTTTCAAAATAAACCTTGATCCTAGGCACTTAGTTCTAGAAGATCCTACAAGCACGTCTGCTGTAACCCTATGTATGTTTTCTGTAAAATCACATACCTATAAAATAAAAAGAAAAAAAATCACACATTTATAATATTATAAGAGAGCTTATGGGAAATATAGAATTGGGCCAATGCAGCTGCAACTTTGTGACCAAAATATGACAAAAACAATCATTGGTGCTTGGGAAGATGCTTTGGACCACCTAGACAGGCAGCTGAGGGTGATGTGATGCTACAAATGTACAAAGAGCTGTCTTCTTTTTTTTTTTTTTTTTTTTTGAGAAGGAGTCTTGTTCTGTGGCCAGGCTGGAGTGGATGGCGTAATCTCGGCTCACTGCAACCTCTGCCTCCTGGGTTCAAGTGATTCTCCTGCCTCAGCCTTCTGAGTAGCTGGGATTACAGGCACACGCCACCATGCCCTGCCAATTTTTGTATTTTTAGTAGAGACGGGGTTTCACCATATTGGCCAGGATGGTCTTGATCTCTTGACCTCGTGATCCACTGGCCTTGGCCTCCCAAAGTGCTGGGATTACAGGCGTGAGCCTCTGCACCCAGCTACAAAGAGCCTTCTAATGCAAGCAGAGCTGGCAGTTACTGAGGAAGCCCAGGTGGAGGTGGAGCTCTGAAACAGCCACTGTGGTAAAGGAGTGTGTGCAGCTGGGACTGTGAGGGAGGAGGGTTGGAGTGCAGGACTTGCTTCCTCCCCAATATTTTATTGTGAAAATTTTCAAAAATACTGAAATATTGAAGAAATTGTATAGTGAACACCTTTGTATCTACCACCTTGATTCTCTATAGGCACTCGATTTTAATAAAAAAAAAAAGAAATAGCTGAAAGGGCTTTTTCTTTCCTGCTGAAGATTACAGTTCTACTCCTGCCTTTGCAGCTCCTTTGCCTTCAGAATTTTTTGAAACAAGAGTTATGTTTTACTGATATCTTTCTCCTCTTTACTAATTGTATATGAGTCAATTTGCATTCCACAAATGAACGTCTTTGTAGAACAGGTGGTTTCTCAAGCTTCAGGTGTGTGTGGCCATCTCTGCTCCCCTTCTACCCCATTTACTATACTGAAACCAGGGGCCAAAGAGAGCAAAGAGCGCATGCATTTCTCCCACCCCCCAGACTAGTGACTCTCTGAATGTCACCATTTAGGTGGTTTAAAAGGACCTTAAGCCTTCCTTACCCATGTATTTCCACCTTCCCGTGGAAGACTCAGTGAGTCTTAATTTTCATTCATGTACCTCAAGTTTTTGGGACTTCTTAGAAATGTACTTTCTGGTTACTAATAAGTAGCATTTAGCCCCCGAATGAATGGAAGTATTTGGAATGGCAGGTTGTTCTCTTTTAGAAAGAGGGAGAAGGCTGGTAAGTGTGTGTGGGTCTGGTTTTAGCTCTCAAGCTGGACCCACATAATACAGTTGTCCCTCTCTTGCCCAGCTCTTGGAGGGAAAGAATGATTTGAGATTTGGTGGCTGAGGTAGCCATCCCGGGAACCCACAGCAAAGCTACCATAAGAAGCAGACACGTGGTGCTTTTGAGTTGACATGGTACCAAAGCTTTCAGCTTTCTCCTGTTGTCCTGTCACATCCTCACAACTAAGAGAAGTATATAGGATGGGTGTTAACCTCATAGGGGGTAGCTAAGGGGACAGGAAGAGCTTGAGGGCTCTTTCCAAGGCTGTCACATATCACATCATATGAGACGCTTGCCTTCTTCCCATGTGGCGTTGTTAGTGCTGTTCCTCAGAACCTGTGGCTGCTCCCAGCACTGTCTAGCAGCCCTGCTGCCCAGAGCTCCTCATGGATGCTCTGAGTGAGTCAGTTCAGGGGTCTGTGACTGTGAGGGGTGAGAACATGTCGCCCTGATGCCCTCTCTCTTTCCCCAGATCGGGCCCAGCACAGGCAGCGTCAGTGCAAACTTCCCCCACCCCGCCTTCCACCCATGTGTGTCAACCCTGCCCCTGGAGGGACCATCTCTCGAGGTAAGGGAGGAGCCTTGCCTCCAGCAACAGCTTGGTCCAGGGTCTGTGGGGAGGCGGGTGGCAATGGGAGCCCTGGTGCCAGGGCCACAGGCCTCCAGAAAATGAGTGAGGAAGGGCGGGATTAGCAGAGCTGTTGGAGCCCTGAGGGAGAAATTACTTGGAAAAGTCTAGGTTTCTTCATGATCCTTGGACTCATGGCCTGGACCCTCCAGTCTTCTTGGGCCTCCTTGTGTGGCCTGGACTAAAGCCTAGGCTCAGTTTGGGTGGTTCTCTTAGCACCAGCATGGAGAATCTGCAGGGCTTGGGGCATCGAGGCTCTAGAAGTCCCTGATCAGGTGGCTCAGAGAGCAGGGTGCTTGTAACAGGGCTAGAACAGACAGCCCTGACTCAGCCCTAGTGCTCTCCATCTTGGAGGGTTTGGGGATACACACAGATTGCTTTCCTGTCTCCCATGTGGCACCTCAAAGCACTTTACTGACATTAAAATGTGCCTCTCAGTCCATTTGGCAAGGTAGGCTGTCCTTTTGATTGGGGAGAATGTTAGAGCACTGGGTAAGTAGCAGCTTACCTCAGGCCCTACCAGTACCCAGGGATGGCGCCAGGGATAGGACCCAGGGAAGCATCGCTGCACATGAGCGCCTCCTCTCCTCCCTCAGACTTATTAATAGACCTTTTCCAGGCCTGCTAAGGTCAGTGCTCCTGGAATCCTTTTTGTCCTGATAGCTGCTCTTCTCCGCCCTATAGGCTGCCGTCCACACCCCTCTGCCTAGCCGAAGGAGCCCTGTTTTAGGTCATAGAGTCATTTTTTCATCTAGAGACAGCACGTCTACTCTAGGGTCTGTCTGTAAAGTGCTTTGAAGGTCAAGAGCTCAGGAGGAGTGCTGGAACACAGAGCACCTCAGTTTCTGCAGCCCATGCTGCTGCTGCGTCCCAGGCAGTTTCCACACTCCTGCTGCCACGGCCCTGACTACTGACAGCAGGATAGAAATGAGTACTTCTAGCCCCTGACCATTTGACTTAGGTTTTAAAGAAATGCCACCCCCCTACCGTTACCAAAACAAGAGTTGATTGCCCTTTTTTTTTTCTTTCTTAAAATGCCCTGTAACTCGAAAAGGCTGAACGTTAACATTTCCAACATGGCAGGTGAGTGGCTCTGAGAGTGTCAGATGTGCTTTGGCTAAGCTTGAAGACGGTTAGTTGGGGTTAACCAGGCAGTTGGCTAGGCATTGCCTTCTTGAGCACGTGCAAAGGAGAACACTGGTTGCAGGATGGGCAGTCGCTGCCTCTGGGGCAGCCCCACATGTGCTGTGCTCTCTTAGACCCCTGAGCCTGGTGGTCTCTTCTCACAGCTACGCCTCCAGGAGGCATCCGTGGGTGTGTGCATTTTGCCTTCTCTCTCTCAGCTAGAAGCAACAGCCCTCTTAGCCTGCAGATAGCAATCAGGCCTTTCCCCTGTGCTTTCTAGCTCCCTAGAGGCTTTACTGGTGCTCCTGCCCTTAAAGAGATGTGTTACAGCAACAGTCTCTCTGGTGTTCATATAAGGAAAACAGTACACAGAAAATGGTGGCCATTTATATTGATCACCGTACTCAGCAGAATCAGATTTGGAACTGAAAAAAAATGATCACCTCCCTGCCTCCTTGACCCCCCTTCCCCCACTGCCAGTGTCTTCCCAAGGCTTCCTTCCAGGGTAAAGGGTGAGTATATCAAGAAACTCACCTCTGGCTGTCCCTTGTCACTCTGCCCCACCTACTCAGATTTGAGACACAGAAAGCACCATGGGATGACACTTCTGGCAGGATCTTGGGGGCCACAAAACTGATCTTTCCTTTCCATTGCCTCGGATAGATGTGTGCCCTCTTCTTGATGTGGTGGTTTACGTCAAGAGACTTGTGGCTGGCCGAGCATGGTGGCTCACGCCTGCAATCCCAGCATTTTGGGAGGCCGAGGTGTGTGGATCATCTGAGGCTAGGAGTTCAAGATCAGCCTGGCCAACATGGTGAAACCCATCTCTACTAAACATACAAAAAATTAGCTGGGCGTGGTGGTGCATGCCTGTAATCCCAGCTACTTGGGAGGCTGAGGCAGGAGAATTGCTTGAATGTGGGAGGTGGGGGTTGCAGTGAGCTGAGATTGCACCAGTACACTCTAGCCTGGGCAAAAGAGCAAGACTCCATCTCAAAAAAAAAAAAAAAAAAAAGAGAGACCTGCGACTTATGTGGAAGGGGAAGCCATGAGGACAGATGACCTGGTAGGGCAGTCGGGTACCCACCTGGCTCCTGTAGCTCCTCCTACCCGTCTCCTTGCCAGCCAAGTGGATCCTTTCTTGCCATTTTGACCATGTGTAATATATCTAAATATGGTTGGGTAAGTTGCCAAAATATAGGCTGAGACCCCTGGTTTCTTTAGGTGTTGGTGGTCCCTTCCACTGTCCCTCTAGAAGTTCTCTGCTCTGCCCAAAGCCTGAACTACCTTGGGCTTCCTCTTGTTGCCTTTTTCTGGGGCCTCCGAAGTATAGGTTCCTAAAGCATTCTCCCGTGTATTCAGCAGATCCTTTACGCCTTAACTCTGTGCTGCTAGATGTAGTTGTTTAGCACATGTAGTACCAGATGTCATACCCGATCCAGAAGTGGATAGAGAGATCACTGAGCCAGTAAACCCTTTCTTTTTTCAGAACTTCCCTCCTTTTTCACAGGCAAAGGAATCAACTTTCTCTCCTCCAAGAATACGGAGAAGGCTTAACGGTGGTGTAAAGAAAGGGGGGCATGTCTAAGGCCCTCTTTTTTTTTGCCTTTGTTTTATTGTTTCTAACTTTCTATTTCTATTTATTTATTTATTTGTGAGCTGGAGTCTCGCTCTGTCACCCGGGCTGGAATGTGGTGGCATAATGTTGGCTCACTGCAACCTCTGCCGCCTGGGTTTAAGTGATTCTTGTGCCTCAGCCTCCCTGGTAGCTGGAACTACAGGCATGTACCACCATGCCCAGCTGATTTTTTTGTATTTTTAGTAGGGATGGGGTTTCACCATTTTGCCCAGGCTGGTCTCCAACTCCTGGACTCAAGTGATCCGCCTGCCTCAGCCTCCTGATTACAGGCATGAGCCACCGTGCCTGGCTTTTTTCCTAACTTTCTTTTTTCTTTTTTTGACGGAGTTTCACTCTTGTTGCCCAGGCTGGAGTGCAATGGCGCAATCTTGGCTCACCGCAACCTCCACCTCCTAGGTTCAAGTGATTCTCCTGCCTCAGCCCCCTGAGTAGCTGGGAATACAGGCATGTGCCACTATGCCTGGCTAATTTTTTGTACTTTTTTAGTAGAGATGGGGTTTCTCAAAACTCCTGACCTCAGGCAATCTGCCCGCCTCGGCCTCCCAAAGTGTTGGGATTACAGGCATGAGCCACTGTGGCCAGCCCTTTTTTCTAACTTTCTTTAAGGTCCTTTATTGATTGATTGATTGATTGCGATGGAGTCTCACTCTGTCACCTAGGCTGGAGTGCAATGGCATAATCTCGGCTCACTGCAACCTCCCTCCTGGGTTTGAGCCATTCTCCTGCCTCAGCCTCTTAAGTAGCTGGGATTACAGGCACCCGCCACCATGCCCAGAGCTAATTTCTGTATTTTTAGTAGAGATGGAGTTTCACCACATTGGCCAGGCTGGCCTTGGACTCCTGACCTCAGGTGATCCACCCGCCTCCGCCTCCCAAAGTGCTGGATTACAGGCATGAGCCACCGCACCCGGTCTTTGAGGTCCTTTAGAGGAGGAGTTGGCAAACTTTTTTGTAAGCATCAGGTAATAATATTTTACGCTGTGTGGGTCATAAGCTTTCTGTTGCAGTTATTTGACTCTGCCATTATAGAATGAAAGCAGTCATAGATAATAGCAAATAACATAATAGAATAACAGTAAATGAGTGTGTCTTTGTTCCAATAAAACTTTCTAACAACAGGCAGGGGGCTGGATTTGGTCTGTAGGCTGTAGTTTGCCAACTCCTGCTCTAGACCAGTGAGGAGAAGATCACAGAAGCAGAAGAGTTCTCAGAGCTGCTGTAAAGAGTTGCCCTTATCTTACAAGAGTCAGTGAGGTTTGTGGAGGTGAAATACTTGCTCAGGGTGACTCTTGCTGTTAGAACCCAATTGAAATAAATGAATAGGAAAAGGGGACTGCATTAGTCCATTTTTGTGCTGCTGATAAAGACATACCCGAGACTGGGTAATTATAAAGAAAAAGAGGTTAGGCCGAGCGCGGTGGCTCAAGCCTGTAATCCCAGCACTTTGGGAGGCCCAGGCGGGCGGATCACGAGGTCAGGAGATTGAGACCATCCTGGCTAACACGGTGAAACCCCGTCTCTACTAAAAAATACAAAAAAACTAGCCGGGTGAGGGGGCGGACGCCTGTAGTCCCAGCTACTCGGGAGGCTGAGGCAGGAGAATGGCGTAAACCCAGGAGGCAGAGCTTGCAGTGAGCCGAGATCCGGCCATTGCACTCCAGCCTGGGCAACAGAGTGACACTCCATCTCAAAAAAAAAAAAAAAAAAGAAAAAGAAAAAGAGGTTTAATGGATTCACAGTTCCATGTGGCTATGGAGGCCTCACAATCATGGTGAAAGGCAAAAGGCACATCTTACATGGTGGTAGGCAAGAGAGAAAGAGCCAAGTGAAAGGGGTTTTCCCAGCCAGGTATGGTGTCTCATGTCTGTCATCTCAGCACTTTGGGAGGCCGAGGCGGGTGGATCATGAGGTCAGAAGTTCAAGACCAGCCTGGCCAATATGGTGAAACCCTGTCTCTACTAAAAATACCAAAATTAGCTGGGTATGGTGGCGCATAGCTGTAGTCCGAGCTGCTTGGGAGACTGAGGCAGGAGAATTGCTTGAACCCAGGAGGCGGAGGTTGCAGTGAGCTGAGATCATGCCACTGCATTCCAGCCTGGGTGACAGAACAAGATTCCATCTCAAAAAAATTAAAATAAAAAATAAAAAAGGCCGGGTGTAGTGGGCTCATGCCTATAATCCCAGCACTTTGGGAGGCAGAGACGGGTGGATCACTGAGGGTCAGGAGATCGAGACCATCCTGGTCTACACGGTGAAACCCCGTCTCTACTAAAAATACAAAAAACTAGCCGGGCGAGATGGCGGGCGCCTGTAGTCCCAGCTACTCGGGAGGCTGAGGCAGGAGAATGGCGTAAACCCGGGAGGCGGAGCTTGCAGTGCCACTGCACTCCAGCCTGGGCGACAGAGCGAGACTCCGTCTCAAAAAAAAAAAAAAAAAAAAAAAAAAAAAGTGTTCCTATTTCTCCACATCCTCTCCAGCACCTGTTGTTTCCTGACTTTTTAATGATCGCCATTCTGACTGGTGTGAGATGGTATCTCATTGTGGTTTTGATTTGCATTTCTCTGATGGCCAGTGATGATGAGCATTTTTTCATATGTCTGTTGGCTGCATAAACGTCTTCTTTTGAGAAGTGTCTTTTCCATATCCTTCCAGGCATGAGATTTTAAAAGCATGTTTTCAGGTGATTCTAATGAGTGGCCAGGGTTGAGACTTGCATTAAGAGGATAAAAAGTATTTTTGGAAAGAGGTTTCTGACCTTTTCAAGCAGGTGGAGGAATTTAGAATTCTTTTCCCAGGGAGAATGTTTCAAATGTAGAAAAGCACAAAAAAGACAATGGTCATTCTTACATCCTCTGTCCAAAGTTAAACTTTGTTAACATCTTTATTCTTCCTTAGCCATCAGAATTGCAAACAACAAAATCATACAAAACCCACACCATATAGTTCCTAAACTTAACTTTAGAAAACATTTCCTAGGAGAGCAAAAGACATCATTTTTTCAATCTCCAAAAATGCTTTATAGCTCACCCTAGTTAACAAATAGTCTGGCATATTCCAAATAGATCCACTGGGCCATGGACCTCATCTAACAAAGATGAATTCCGTTCATTTGCTCTGTGAATAGAGCTAAGAGGCTTATTTGTGCAAAGACTAACTGATGAGGTGGAAGAAGAGAGAGCAAGACAGCAAGAAAATATTAGTGAATATATATCTTCCAATTGCAAAGAGATATGGAGCAAGTACCTGCCTAGATGGAAGGAATGAGAACTATAGGCTATAGTTATGGATGGGAGGTTTTCTTTATGCAAAATTAACTAGCTTATAGTGGGAAGTGAGTGGATGGAAACGTGTCTCATTAACATCATGTTCGAACTTACCATAAGCTCAGTGAGGGTCAATAACCTGACAGGATGGCTGTTTTTAGGGCATCATAGGACTGAAGATGACTTCCTGACAACAGTTAAAAATCTTTGAACCAGAAGACAATTTTGAAAACAAAATACAAGCAGAAATATGTCCTCTGACAGCAGATAGGTATTTTAAGCAATGGATCTGATCTGTATTTTGCAAAAGGCTCTAGAAATTAAACCAGAAACGTTTCACTAGGTCTAATGAAGTATATCTTGAATGATCCAGAGGAAGATATTATTGTCATCCCCATTTAACAGATGAAGTATCTAAAATCAAAGAAACTGACTGATTTTCCCTAGACTACAAGCTAATAAGTAGCCAACTGGGATTTGAAACCAGACACACTGATTGGGTCCATAGTCTGTGTGCTTAACCACTGCATGGTACTGCCTCATAACTTACAGAAAAATAATTCACATTGCAATACAGAAAACCTATATATTTACACATTACATTTATTACGCATTCTAAAAATTTAGGATATTACTAGTAATCAATGGTGTCTATAATTTTAGTTGATACATATGTTTATACAGACATGATATCAATTATTATAATCAACACACAATTGGTATATAAAACAATGGTGCATCTTTGAAACAGAGTAAAATAAATCTCATAGGCACTTGTACTTGTTCTTTCTCTTAGGGAAATGTTTGTGAACTCAGAAACCCTTTTCTTTTCTAGGAAAAGTGATGAATTAATTACAAATTTCTGCAAATGGAAGTTCACTCATTTATTTGGCCACCAAATATTTTTTGAGTTTGGAGATCAAAGTAGTAGAGTCTCAACTCTGAAGAGTCAGACAGACCTGGGTGGAATCCTGGCCACACCATTTTCAAGCTATGCAACCTTGAAGAAAATCTGTAATCTCTCTAAACCTCAACAAAATGAAAATGCTCACTGTCTTATATAGGTTTATTGTGATGATTTAATGCAATAATTCATTTAAGGGATAATACCTGTTTGGCATATTAAAAATGCCATCTATTAGTATCGTTATTTAAAAACCTGTTAAATATCCCCATTTTGTTACAGTGTTCTAAGGTTTGTTAACGACCTTAGAGCAATGAAATAAGGATATAATTTTGCCCTCATAAACTTATATCCTCATAGAAAAAGACACAATTTTTATTGTGTTCATGTGGTGATCACCAGGCAAGTCACTTAAGAGTTTGAAGACAAATAAGATGCCTTATCTAATGGTTAAAATCTTATTAAAGAAAATCTCTTTGAAAGTAGCTTACATTTTTATAAGATAAAGCATTTCTATATGTGGTCTAGAAAAAGATTTAAAGTAGGTAATCCAAAATGATTTGTTGAATCAAATTGTACTGCATGCCTTTCCTTTCTAATTTGCTATGAGTTAGGAACCACAAGAAGCCTTTTCCAAACAGCTATTTTAAAAAAGTTTTGTGCTGGGCGCAGTGGTTCATGGCTGTAATCCCAGCACGTTGGGACGCCGAGGCAGGTGGATCACTTGAACTTAGGAGTTTGAGACCAGTCTGGACAACATGGTGAGACTTGTCTCTAAAAAAAATACAAAAATCAGCTGGGCGTGGTGGTGTATGTCTGTAGTCTCAGCTACTCTGGAGGCTGAGGTGGGAGGATCGCTTGAGCCCAGGAGTTGGAGGTTGCATTGAACTGAGACTGTACCACTGCACTCCAGCCTGGGCAACAGAGACAAACTCTGTCTCAAAAAAAAAAAAGTAAAGTAAGATAAAAATAAAAAATAGTTTTCCTTTAACAATCCTACTACAGAATCACAGGAAATTTTAAAATATCAAATATATAGCATCTACCTTCCAATTACACATTCAGATGTTTTCACTCATTGCCATATGTGTTATCACATATTAACTGTTATCTTTTATCACTATTATAATTGTCTTTTATTACCAACTATATGCTGACATGCCAAAAAATTCAACTTACCACATAAGGTGGATGAAACCCCGACAATCAATTCACAGTGATCGTTTACCTTCCACTAACAACCCTTTATGTAAGACGAGAACAAGAGACGGTGAAGTGGTTTAATGGCTCAGTTTCTGCAGATCAGTGAGAACTGGAAGAGTCGTGGTGGTTGACTCTTACCCTGTTGGCTAAAGAGTGGCTGGGTCAGGGCAGGTTTTCTGGTTCTAATGTAAGGCCATGATCCACCTATGAAATGTTCCTGGCTTCAGTTTCCTTATTTGAAAATTAAGCATAAAGTATCGTTTTGTGAACACATAAGTAATATAGACTGATTTCTGAATATTTGGAAAATACAGACAAACATTAAAGTAAAAGTAATCTATAATCTTATCACTCACAGAAAACCATTATTAATATTTTGACATATTTCTCTTTAGAAAGAGGAAAAGAGAAAGGCAGGAAAACACACATATATACAAATTAGGAATGGGCTATAACCAGATGTACAGATGAAATCAACAAGTAGGAGAATACTTATTATTACTTTAAAAAATAAATTACAAGATATGAATGATTTTGGGAAAAGTATAAATTACCACAACAGCAGGAAACATGAATATATCTATAATTATGAAAAAAAAACCCTGAAATCATTTGCAGAAATTTTCTTCCATGAGGCAGGAATTGCATATCCATATCCAATCCATTGCAATTCCTCTTTTACAGAATGGGGAAACTTGAAAAGCTACATAGCAAGTCACCGGCAGAGGCAGGACTTGTCCGTCATTTTCATTATCATAATCACCATTCTCTAAGTAGATCTGGCCTCCAACAAGAATAAGCTCATATGACAATAGGGAAGTCATTTAATAATCAGTAACCCGGGACCTACTATGTGCTAGGTGCTCTTCTGGGTACAAAAAACGCAATGGTGGGCTGGGCGTGGTGGCTCACACCTGTAATCCCAGCACTTTGGGAGGCCGTTGCGGGCGGGTCACAAAGTCAGGAGTTCAAGACCAGCCTGACCAACATGGTGAAACCCTGTCTCTACTAAAAATACAAAAATTAGCCAGGCATAGTGGCACACACTTGTAATGCCAGCTACTCAGGAGGCTGAGGCAGGAGAATCGCTTGAATCCGGGAGGCAGAGGTTGCAGTGAGCCGAAATCACACCACTGCACTCCAGCCTGGGTGACAGAGACTCTGTCTCAAAAAAAAAAAAAAAAAAAAAAAAAAAAGAAAGAAAGAAAGAAAAGAAAAGAAAAGAAATGCAGTGGTGAATAAGGTATAGATCCTGTGTTCAAGGAGCTTCTAATTGAGTCAAGACAAATAATTCTACAAACTATATGGCAACGTGTGAATGGTTATAACAGGTAGAAACAAGTGTTGTCAGAACCCAGAGGAAGAAGTGATGCCATGGGTGACAGGGAAGGGTTCATACTGAAGGTACGATTTGGGCCAGCTCTCGAAGGGCAGGCAGGGAAGAGAAAGAAAGGTATTCCATGCAGAGGAAGCAGCATGTGTGAAAGCCACATACCATAGATAATCTATAGGTTCATTGACTTCTTCACTACTTCTCTCTTTAAGAACAATGCAAGGGGACATTACGCTGCATTTGACCAAAGGCAGTCATTCTTGGCAGCGTCCTTTCCTTCTTCCATCATGACAAAACTGCTGTTAGGTCACATTAAAATAGTAGCAGTCTTTGGCAGAAACCTACTGTATGCTTCCTTAATGAGTTGTCAGAGGTTCTGCAGTGCCATTTGTCTTCTAAACTAGTTTTTATGAAGGCTGTCAGTAAAGGGTAAAGATGGGGATACGCAATATATTCACCAGTCAGCGGGGGGCTGAGAATCTGTTCATTCAGAATCAGCAGGGGACCGTGGGAAAATGTCTATTCTTTAAGCATGCCTCTGAAGGACTACCATTCAAAAGACGGGGTGAGGTTTGTAAGAAGCTAAGAAAGTCTTCCTCTAATTTAAACTCCCAGGAGTCTCTGCAGGCCCTCTGTCTGCTTACAGACAGGGAATGAAATAAAGCCTAGCAGACCTTCTACCATCAGAATGATCTTAATTTTGACCACTCACCAAAACATAATTCAGAGATCAACAGATGAATCTGATACTATCCAGAAGGTCATGTGTATGGGTAATTAAGTTGACAGTCACAGATCTCAAAATAATTCCCACTCAGGCTGCAACACAGGAATTTCACTGTCTCTCTGAGGCTATGAACTATATGAAGCATTAAGAATTGAGGTGTTTGTTTTGTTTTGTTTTGTTGTTTGTTTCTTCCTGAAGTTCTTACAGTTTGGGTTACAAGAGCTAAGGAGTAAAGTTTGGAGGCAGACAGATTCTGGCTCTGTGACTTGTTCTCTGTGAAACCTTGAGCAAGTTACTTAGGAATTCTAGCTAATAATACCTGTTTTATAGAGTGGCTGTAAGGATTAAATGAGATAATGAATGTAAAGCATTGGCACAGAAGTGCTTAATAAATGGCAATCATCATGATGAATATTATTTTTCTGTATATCCAAGAGCAGTCTAGAGTTTCTCTAAAACAGAATATATACCTACAGGGAGATGAAAACTTTTATTAAATATAAATAATTATGGATAAATGAATAAGTAAAATATTTTATACCAGCATATTTTGTCTTCTGTACTATCCATAATATCTAGCTTGCTTTCTATAATCAGGTCATCAGGCAGAAAGCTGAACCAGTTTTCATTTATCTTCTTAATCTATCACACTTCTACTTGCTCCACTCTACTTTGAAATCAAGTGTAAGTATTAGCATGCTTGCAAAACCTCATTTTACAGTGTATGGTTTTAAAATAATTATATTGCACCATCTCACGTCCTCAACATGTGTGGGAAACTGCTGAAAGCTTTACCTACAAAAAGACTCCATTGTTACTTAAACTGAAAAGCTAGCCTGCCCTTTATTTTGACTATTTGTATAAACTACTTGTATAATTGAAAGCATAGTCACAAATCAAAGAATATTCTTTATTTTAATCTTCATTCTTTCTAGTTATTAATTTAAACTATAAGAAAATAATACCATCTTGGTTGGGCACAGTGGCTCACGCCTGGAATCCCAGCACTTTGGGAGGCCAAGATGGGTGGAACACTTGAGGTCAGGAGTTTGAGACCAAACTGGCCAACATGGTGAAACCCCATCTCCACTAAAAATACAAAAATTAGCCAGGCATGGTGGTGCGCGCCTGTAATCCAGCTACTAGAGAGGCTGAGGCACGAGAATCACTAGAACCCAGAGGTGGAGGTTGCAGTGAGCCGAGACCACGCCTCTGCACTCCAGCCTGGGTAACAGAGCAAGACTCTGTCAAAAAGAGAAAGAGAAAGAGAAAGAGAGGAAGGAAGGAAGGAAGGAAGGAAGGAAGGAAGGAAGGAAGGAAGGGAGGGAGGGAGGGAGGGAGGGAGGGAGGGAGGGAGGAAGGAAGGAAGGAAGGAAGGAAGGAAGGAAGGAAGGAAGGAAGGAAGGAAGGAAGGAAGGAAGGAAAAGAAAATAATACTATCTTAAAGTTGGAAAGATCCCTAAGACTATCTCTCAATCCCTTAATTTGACTAATGCAAAACTAAGGCCTGAATAGGTCAAGGGACTTATGCAAATATCAATGGAACCAAGTTTAATATTTTAAAATTTTTGTCTTCTGTATTGCAGCAGCTATACCTAATCTATCCTGATAATTGCTAGAAATAAATAATGGAAGTAATTTTGCATGGAATAAACCTGACTTTTTCTATCTTAATTGGTATTCACATCTAAGGACAAATATCAGCTATTTGGAACATGGTGAATAACGTTACGAATAACGTTAAGTGCCTCATTTCTTAAGATAATAATGGATCACATTATTTCTATGATGCATGGAAAAATGTTCTCTAGTACCTTAAAAGCTAAAGTACTACTCAGGAATCTTCATTTTAGGCATTGGATAGAATTGGATGCAGAATCATATCTGGCTTTGGGAAATTTCATGTTACCTTGCATGCAATTAATACATTCCTCAAATATTTGCCTATATTGTCTTGTTCACTGTAACTACAGCATATATTGGTATAACAAGATGAAAGAAAATAATAATTCTTAACAGAAGATACTCTTTCTGTATGAGAATAACACAGAATTGCTATTTTTCTGCAAGTCAGTTGATGTCACTCTATAAAACATGCAGTAATTATGATAAACTTCTTAACCTTATACTTCAGCAATTTTTTAGCCATACACATTCAGTCATGCATGTAAAGCTGTCATTTCCAATCTAGACTATTTCTGATTAGTCTTAGGTCTTCTGCAGCAATGCCAATCAGAGTAATTATGTTATCACTGTTCTGACAATTAAATGCTCTATTTGTTTACTACTGAAAGCACAATTGATCTGGTACATAGTTAAGTTACAAATAGTTCTGTGTCTGATATTAATGAATGCCCATAATGCATTTTTCCCAAGTTATTTCTTCAAAGTTAAAATGGCACAACTTACAATAGAAATTCTTCCCCTTAAAATCAATGGTTCTCAACTATGGATAACTTCGCCTCCCGGGGGACATTTGGCAATGTCCAGAGACATTTTTGATTTTCAGGATGGGGTGGGGGTGAGAGAGGGTGGAGATGCTATTGGTATCTAATGAGTAGAGGCCAAGGATGCTGCTAAACACCCTACAGTATACAGGACAGATCCTACCACCACTCCAACAAGAATTATTCAGTCCAAAATGTCAACAGTTAAAAAGTTCCGGAGGCAGATGGTGGTGATGGTTGCACAATAATGTCAACTTAATGTTACTGAACTGTATACTTAAAATGATTAAATGGCAAGTTTTACATTATGTATATTTTTACCACAATAAAAATAAATAAATAGTGCTGAGATTGTGAGCTTTAAACCATTGAGAGTCCTTGTGTAATGAAAGTATTTCAGTACTGCTAGGGAAACCAAAAGGTACTCTGTACCTGGTAAAATGCCATTCACAAAGCAAACATTATCTTACTTTTTTCTTGTACATCACATTTTGTTTTCCTTGACTGGCTTCCAAATTTCTTTCAGGCACTAGTCAATGATCCTAAACAATAGTTTCCTTCCCTGAATGCATACATAAATGAAAACAAAAACTATAATTAGGGTCTTTGTTTTTGGCTTAAGCTAGTTTGACTTAGATTTCTGTTATATGCAACCAAAACTCTTGACAAATAGACAAAGCAGCAAAGAAACGTGGACAAACAAATTTTGTTTCACAGAAAACAAGAAAACTTAAAAGTCACATGGGTTGCATGGAAAGGAAAGAAAAACAAAACAATATGAAGCAACGTGCTGCTAACAAGAGCACGAAGAGAGCAGGAAAGATACTGTATTAGTGTTCTCTAGAGGGACAGAACTAATAGGATAGATGTACACATAAAGAGGAGTTTGTTAAGGAGTATTAACTCACACAATCACAAGGTGAGGTCCCACAATAGGCTGTCTGCAAGCTGAGGAGCAAGGAAGCCAGTCCAAGTCCCAAAGCTGAAGACAATGTTCAAAGACAGCAAGCATCCAGCATGGGAGAAAGATGAAGGCTGGAGGACTAAGCCAGTTCTAGTCTTTCCATGTTTTTCTGTCTGCTTTTATTCTGGCTGTGCTGACAGCTGATAGATGGAGCCCACCCAGATTGAGGGTGGGTCTGCCTTTCCCAGTCCAATAACTCAAATTTAATCTCCTTTGGCAACACTCTCGCAGACACACCCAGGAACAATACTTTGCATCCTTCAATCCAATCAAGTTGACACTCAATATTAACTATCACAGATGTGTCCACTTTTTCTGGTTTTAGTCACAAAGAAAGATGCAAGTGCACACTCAAAAATGTTCCACGAATAAGATCTATCTAGTGCTACCTCATCCTAGGCTTCTTCAGATCCACCATCTCCCTACTTTATAACAATCCCACTTGTGTCCACAGTTAGAGACAGCAATAATTAGTCACTTCACTGAAGTAGTTTAACTTCTTGTTTTTATCAGTAACTTTTCTTCCCTAGTTTAGTCAATGGTAATTAAAATACTTCTACTGGAACCACACATACGGTTAATAACTCTTACTGAAGCTGAATTAGAGCATATCAGTCAAACCATCACCCTTCAAAAGTTTGGATATAATACAAATGAAAATGAAGCTCTAAAATTGGAATGCAATGATTAAAATCAACGGTTCCTTCTCACTTATAGCCACATCATAAAAATAAGTATTTTGCACAACTTCTACTAAAATGACCTTTTCTTGGTTCTGTAATGACAAACTGAAAAAAAGGAGGCTGTCAATCTGTCAAAACAAGAGTTTTTAGTCATCTGTGTAGAAAAATCCTTGTCACAACACTGTAAGAATTTTAATACACAAAAGAGATAGGAAGAAGAATATATAGTAAAATATTTTAATGACATCAGGTGTAGAAAAATTTAAAGAAAACAAGAAGTAGAAACTATAAAAGAAAATTAAGGCATCAGAAACATTACAACTAGAACTTTCTGTATGGCCGAGACCCTACTGCCTTACTCTGGGACACTGTTTCTCAGAAGCACACAGGCAGCACCTGGAGAGCTTTGAAAAGCACTAATCCTAGGTTATACCTCCCAAAATCCTGATTTTAATTGGTTGAAGGTACAGCCAAGGTACTTAGAGTTTTAAAAGCTCCCCAAGAGAGTCTAATGGACAGCCAATGTTGAGAACCATTAGTCTAGGAAAAGAAAGTTATAATAATCTACAAAGTATTTTTTATCCAGAATTATAAAGTCTTATAGGTCAATGAGAAAAATTCAAAGAACTCAATATAAAAATGAGCAAGATTTGAATACGCAATCAACTGAAGAGAAAACTCAGACCAATAAACAAACACAACAATACTCAATTTTCTAGTAGTCAGGGAAATTTAAAAATCCAAATTAAAACAAGATACCAATTCACACTAAGCAGATTGGCAAAATTAAAACGTTTGTAAGTACCAAAGACTGGTAAGGGTATCAAGCAACAAGAACTCTCAAAGTTGCTGGTGGGGGTATAAACTGGTATAAACTGGTACAACCCTATGACAGTTAATTTTTTTTTTTTTTTTTTTTTTTTTTTTTTTTTTTTTTTTTTGAGATGGAGTCTCGCTCTGTCACCCAGGCAGGAGTGCAGTGGCATGATCTCAGCTCACTGCAACCCTTGCCTCCCAGGTTCAAGTGATTCTCCTGCCTCAGCCTCCCGAGTAGCTGGGATTATAGGTGCCCACCACTATACCTGGCTAATTTTTGGAATTTTGGTAGAGATGAGTTTTTGCCATGTCGGTCAGGCTGGTCTCAAACTCCTGACCTCAAGAGATCCACTCGCCTCAGCCTCCCAAAATGCTGGGATTACAGGTATGAGCCATTACGCCCGGCAATTATAGGTAATTTTATGTGTCGGCTTGGTTAAGCTGAGATGCCCAGTTTTTCGGTCAAATATGAGTCTAAACATTGTTGCAAATGTACTTTTTTAGATGTGATTAACATTTAAATCAATAGACATTGAGTAAAGTCAATTACCCTCCATAATGTGGGTGGGCCTCTTCCAATCAGTTGAGGGGCTTATGAGCAAAGACTCAAGAAAGAATAATTTTTCTCAAGACTCCAACATCAAAGCTCTGCCTGAGTTTCCCATTTGCTGGACCACCTTGCAGGTTTCAAACTCAAGACTACAACAGCAACTCTTACCTGAATGTCCAGCCTGCTGACCCACCCCACCACACCCACAATCATGTGAGCCAATTCTATAAAATAATCTATATAAATATCTATATTTACATCTGTAGACATATTCATACCCATGTCTATATATCTCTATCCTCTTGATTCTGTTTCTCTGGAGAACCCTGATTAATATAAACTAACTTTAAAGAACAATTCAGCAATATCTAGAAAAGTTGAAGATGGGTATAGTCAATTTCAACTCCAGGTATACAACCTGTAGTCCTTCTCAAAGGGACAGTTGGGAAATGGGATGTGAATGTGGGACTTCTGTATCTTTTTTGAAATTTGGGGGTAAGGGGGCAAAGCAAATATGGCAAAATGTTACAGCGTTTTAAAACAGGGATGGAGTATGTTTTACATTGTCATACTATTTTTGGCATTTTTGTGCAGTTTGAAATACTCCACAATTTAAATGAAAGCTATTTAAAAGCAACTTGTGTTAAACATGGTGGTGATAGAAGTGGCCCCAACCAGTAAGCCAAACCCATGTAATCAAGGTCAAAGTGACAGAGAGCATACCCAGCAGAGGGCAGGGATGGGAGAGGAATGTATTGCAGTGGAAAGCAAGTAACACTCAAGAGAGCCCAAAGGCTTCTCAAAGTCCCTTAATGAACAAAAATTTCCTTTGGCTTCTAAGATGGTTAGCTCATCATTAACCGTCCAGGGAAAGAATAGAAATCTGGCAGACAACATGATACCCTCAGGACATCACTGATGACACTAACCTTCATGATTAAGGCAATGGCTTCCAGGTTTCTCCACTGTCAAGTTACTGTCTTCCTCTTTTCCTGGGAAAGATGATCATATTTAAAAATAATTTATTGAAAATAATTAAATAAATGAATTTGCTATCCAATTAGAAGAACACTTGGATTTAAAAATAATTTATTGAAAATAATTAAATAAATGAACTTGTTATCCAATCAGAAGAACACTTGGATGATTATTGCATTGCAGTGGGTTTTATCAGAAGTTGAAAGAAGATGGCACCCAGCAAGAAAAACTATACAAGGAATGGAGTGGGAGGAAGGTAGAAAAAAAATAAGCAAATGATGTTGCCCATTTCTCTTCTGTTCATTGCTTTTCTACTCCCCCTTCCTTTCTTGGTCTTGAAAGTCTTTTTTTCTTCCTCTTGTTAACTGGCTCCTGCTAGGTCCAGGTAGGAAGGAACCATGTCTCTATTTGTTAATCATTGTATTCCCAGAGCTTATAATACAGTCAGTGATAAATGGATACTTACTGAAGAATGGGAAAGAAAGAGGAGAGAAGTGATAGAAAGGGAAAGAAGAAACTGTAAGATAAAAGATGGGAGAAAGGAAGGAACTTACTGATCATACCAGATTATTAATGTATTTCTTAACATTTATTTTATTTATGTTCCATGACCTCAATAATATTAAGCTATATTGATTCAGGATAGTTTCTCTAAGTTTTTTTCTAAAATTAGATTGTTTTCTTACTTGATGTTGCCCTATATTTACATTTTTTTTTTCTATTGAGCATTGCCCTGAATAAATAGAAGATTCACTGTCAGTTTCAACCTAAAGCAATTAATTTTAAACAGTGAATTTTCTAGTTTTCTATGAAATGAATGGAAGATACCATTTCTGGTAAGCAAAACTTTTGGCTACCCTCAAAATATATATTATTTTATATTAGATCACGATATTCTTCTTTGCCCCTATATTAGTCCCTTCTCTGGTGATGAACCAGTAAGAAAATTATCAAAATAAAAACCATAAAAACCATGTTAATATATTTACTGAATCACAAGACCTCAAGATCAAAAGAAACCGTCAGAATCTTTTTACCCATCAGACACTTGCATCACCTCTACATCCCAGTAAGTGTTTTCTCCTTAAAATGACAAGGAAATATATATATATATTCCTCTATATGTATACTGTTCGTATTTATAAAAGATATATTCCTTTCTAAGTAGGACCTGGCCTGGCCAAAATACTTTAAAGGTAATCTGACTGGTACACAATCTAGTAGGATTACCAATCCCTTTTTTTACTTATTCATTAAAAATAGAATCATTGTGTATGATGTACATGGCATTTGTTTAGGTACTGGATATCCAGCAGTGAATTAAAAAGCCATTTTTTTTTTCATATATATCAAGGAAGAGAAACGGAGGTATATATATATACACACACACATACACATATATACACATACATATATTTGTTTAAGTACTGGATATCCAGCAGTGAATTAAAAAGCCAATTCTTTCATATATATCAAGGAAGAGAAATGGAGGAATATATATACATATATATACACACACACACATATATACACATACATATATTCCTCCATTTCTCTTCCTTGATATATGTGAAAGAATTGGCTTTTTATTTCACTGCTGGATATCCAGTACCTAAACAAATGCCATGTATGTGTATATATGTGTATGTGTGTGTGTATATATATATATAGAGAGAGAGAGAGAGAGAAGAAGCCTAATCAATTCTTAATGCAGCTCTAAATGCGAACAAGCTCTTTCTTAGGCTGAGCAAAATTCAACAATTTCCTTCCTTTGGCACAGATTATAAGCCTGAATATTTTTCATATGAAAGGCTTTTTAATGTTTTAAGAGAGTTGAATATTTTAAGATAGACAAGCTTTCCTATCCCTAACTTCCTTCTCTTTTCCAAACCAAACAATCAGAGTTTCTTCAATCATTCTGCCCAGGACACACTTAAAAGACCACTTGTCAGTGTGTCAATATTCCTCTCCAAGTAGCACCTGGTCTGACCGGAATACTTCAGAGGTGATCTGACTAGTACATAATATAGCAGGATTACCAATCCCTTTGTTTTACTTATTCATTAAAAATACAATTATTGATTATGATGTACATGGCATTTGCTTAGGCACTGGATATCCAGCAATGAATTAAAAAGCCAATTCCTGACCTCATAGACCTTGTATTTTAGTGAAGGCAAACATATAATAATTAAAATAAATAAGAAATTGGCCAGGTACAGTGGCTTATGCCTATAATCCCAGCACTTTGGAAGTCCAAGGTAGGTGGATCACCTGAGGTCAGGAGTTTGAGAATGGCCTGGCCAACAAGGTGAAAGCCCATCTGTACTAAAAATACAAAAAAAAAAAATTAGCCGGGCCTGGTGGTGCACGCTTGTAATTCCAGCTACTCCGGAGGCTGAGGCAGGAGAATCGCTTGAGCCCCAGAGGCAGAGGTTGCAGTGAGGCACGATGGTGTCACTGCACTCCAGCCTGGGTGAGAGAGAGACTCTGTCTCAAAAAATAATAATTATTATAATAAATATATACATTATAGGATACATGAATAGGAAATAAGCTTTACAGGAAAAAATGCAGCAAAGAGGCTCTAGTTTGGGGAAGGAGGATGCTGAATGACTTGTGTTAGCCTCTCAAGATGCATTCCTTGTCCTTCTCTGTCTTGCTCTGTCCCAGGAGGTTAGTCTATGGATTCTATCAGTGGAATCCCTTGCCCTCTGACTTCCAGCCCTTTAATTTGGGAATACCTTAAAAGACTTAATTAAACATGTCCTATGATCAACAATCTTATTTTTAAGACTTTAGCCTAAGAACACAATCAAAGAGGTACATACAAATAAACATGAATAGGGATGTTCATGGCACCATTACAATTACAAAAAAGTCATAACCAGGTTGAACGTCCAACAGTAGGTTAAATAAATTATGGTAGAACATGAGATGGAATATCATGCAGCTATTAAAAATCTTGTTGTAAAATAATGTATATTGACATGTGAAAATGTTCATGATACATTGCTAAGTGAGAAGAAGAGGAAAGAGTGATGATGATGAGTATCAGGTGATATAACTAGGACTCTCAGGCTTTTGTTTCTATTGCAACTATACATTTTGATGATATCAAGGATGCCTTTTAAAAGTTAGAAAATACTCTTTGCAAATTCCTAATGATTTCTTCCGCATTCTTTTTTTTTTCTGGGATTTTAAAAAGTTTTACTTTAAGTTCTGGGATATATGTGCAGTGCATTCGTGTTTACACGAGCAACTTCCTTAGCAAGATTTTCTTTTCAGAGAACAATGATAAATTCAGCTGTAGTGGAATTCCCATAAATTCCAAATTAGTCATGTTTATATGAATGCAGATTTATTATAATCCAGAATGAAATGATTAAGAATAGAATATCCTCTTTTCCCCACAAATAGACCACAAATGTATCAAATTATCTATGAAAACATAAGCTTCTTTGATCTCATATGAATTTCTATTATTTGTCATGGAGTAAGGCCTTACTCAGTATTTGCTCATGTATTATTTAATCAAAATGACTCATGAAACAAGTGTGTCACTATGCTGGCTTGCCTATTGTCCATATTCACATACTTGAGGGTATCCTTATTCCTGCCTGGAAAAGGCATATGCTGCCTTGGGCACTGTCCCAGTTAATCTCTTCAAACGGTGTATTAATGAGCATTCGTTAATGTAATTAAGTAGCAAATGGACTTCAAACAGCAGTAGGGAAACAATCTTGAATTCTTCACTCGGAAACTACTTCAAATGTTATGTTCAAATAAAAAGAGGATCTTCGCTACCTACTTCATCCTGTCTGCTCAGGGAAGGCTAGACATCTGTCCTGTTCCTATTTGCATAGGTGAAGATATTTGGTTTAAAATCCACATTCTATACATTTCCTCTCCCCATCTCATCTCACTTTCATCTTCTTGCCCAGCAGGAGAGAGTTAACTCAGCCAGAAACGTGGGTAAATACTGGAAACTTACTCAGATGCAGAAGGGACTGTGGCTCAGGATGTTACAATGTTCAGAAAGCAGGGAATGTGTTGGCTTGAGTTAATGCCAGCTTCCTTGTTTACTGTTGAAGTGTGCTTAAAAGATAAGTCTTTGGAGTGTACATGTGTGCAACCTGAGAGAGAGAGAGCGAGAGAACACAGAGGGAGGAGAGGGAAAGGAGAGGGAGGAGAGATGGGAAAAGGGAGAGAGGGAGGAGAGAGAGGGAGCAGGGAGGGTGGAGAGAGAGAAAGGGAGAGAAGGGTGAGAGAAGGAGAGAGGGATGAGAAGGAGAGAGGGATGAGAGGGAAAGAGGGATAGATGGAGGAGAGAGAGAGGAAGAGAGGGAGGAGAGAGGGAGAGAGGGAGGAGACAGGGAAAGAGGAATAAACAGAGGAGAGAGAGAGGGAAAGAGGGAGAGAGGGATGAGAGCGGGAGAGAGAAATGAGAGAGGGAGAGAGGGATAAGAGAGGGAGAGAGGGATAAGAGAGGGAGAGAGGAAGGGAGAGAGGGAGGAGAGAGGGAAAGAAGGAGAGAAGGAGGACAGAGAGAGGCAGAGAGGGTGGAGAGGGAGGAAAGGTGGAGAGAGGGAGGAGAGAGAGAGAGGAGGAGAGGAAGGAGAGAGAGAAAGAGGGAGAGAGGGAGGAGAGAGAGAAAGAGGGAGAAAGGGATGAGAGAGTGAGAGAGGCAGGGAGAGAGGGAGAGATAGAGAGGGAGAAATGGAAAGACAGAAGAGGGAGGAGGGAGGAGAGAGGGAGAAACAGACGAGGGAGGAGGGAGAGAGGGAGAGGTGTAGTGGCTCAGGCTTGTAATCCCAGCACTTTGGGAGGTTGAGGCAAGAGGACTGCTTAAGCCAAGGAGTTCAAGACCAATCTAGGCAATGTAATGAGACCCCTGTCTATATAAAATGTTTTAAAATGTGTGTGATGGATGTTCCAGCTACTTGGGAGACTGAGATGGGAGAGTTGCTTGGGCCAGGAGCTTGAGGCTGCAGTGAGCTGTGATCACACCACTGCTCTCTAGCCTGTGTGACAGAGTGGGACACTATCTTAAAAAATAAAAAAATAAATAAAGCCAGGGGGTTGAGGGGGAGGAGGTTTGGGGAAAAGACCATTATGATACATATGGTCAACTTTTGCAAGATTCTGAAATTCTACTGGATGATTTTGATTACAACAGAATGGTTAATCTTAATTGTGTATATAGCCCTGTTATCGGTGGAGAACCCATATCCATCCGGGTCTGCAGCAACCTCAATTCTTGACTCCTCAGGAGAAACAATTTGAGGGGCAGAAGGAGAGACTGAGACGAGCTTTAGAGCAGGCGTGAAAGTTTATTCAAAAGCTTTAGAGCAGGAAGGAAAGGAAGGAAAGTACACTTGACAGAGAGCCAAGCGGGCAATTTGAAAGACCAGCATGGTTTGAACTTTTGACTTGGGGTTTTATACCTTGGCAGGCTTCTGAGGTCTTGCGTTGGTTCTCCTACTCATCCAACGCTGAGATCTGATCCAGAAGCTGCTGATCACGTTTCAGGTGTTTTCTATCTGTTAAGAGACTGTCTTTCCCTGGTGCCAGCTGTGACCAATTATTACTGTAGGGAAACAGTTAACAACTGCCTGACCATCACAGGGTGGTTGCCCCACACACCTGGTGTATGTGTAGTGGGGGAGCCCTCTCCTGTCCTGCTCATACCCGACTATAGCACAAGATATTGTTTAGACTATTACTATTCTAATATTACCAATTCTAACTTTAAAAATGAATACATTTCTACCACCTCTTAAAGGAAAGATTCACTGGCTAATCTCAGATAAATATACTCTTTTTTTTTTTTTTTTTCTTTTTGAGATGGAGTCTTGCTCTGTCACTCAGGCTGGAGTGCAGTGGCGTGATCACGGCTCACTGCAAACTCCGCCTCCTGGGTTCAAGCCATTCTCCTGCCTCAGCCTCCTGGGTAGCTGGGATTATAGGTGTACATCACCATGCCCAGCTAGTTTTTGTATTTTCAGTAGAGATGGGGTTTCACCATGTTGGCCAGGCTGGTCTCAAACTCCTGACCTCGTGATCCGCCTGCCTCAGCCTCCCAAAGTGTTGGGATTACAGGTGTGAGCCACTGTGCCTGGCCAGATGAATATATTATTTAGTAAACATTTACATGTTTAAATTAGTGTGTATGCAAGTGACTTCAGGGTCATGGTGACCATATTCTGTAAATCCACTGTATGGAACATAATTGTGAACAAATAATTATGGGCATAAGCATTCATAAATGTTAAAAAGCTAAAGCTGAGTTAAAAAATAATCTCCCTATTATCAATGGCACACTTTCTAAAGGCAAAATTTTTAAAAATGAAAAACCCAAGAAATTATAAAGAAAATTTAACCCTCCCAAATCCCATAACCTAAAAATAACAACTAATACTACTATTTTGGTGTTTCTTTTTAGTCTGTTTTATATTTTATTTGACATTATTAATATTTATTTACATATTTTGATGCCTTATATTTTTCCATATCATTAGAATCCTTGTAAATTGTAAATGTTGTTTTAAATTATTGTATTACTTTTGCTTTTTTTTTTTTGAGGTAGAGTTTCACTCTTGTTGCCCAGGCTGGAGTAAAATGGTGTGCTCTAGGCTCACTGCAACCTCTGCCTCTCAGGTTTAAGCGATTCTCCCGCCTTAGCCTCCCGAGTAGCTGGGATTACAGGTGCCTGCTACCATGCCCAGCTAATTTTTTTTTGTATTTTTAGTACAGACAGGATTTTACTATGTTGGCCAGGCTGGTCTTGAACTCCTGACCTCAGGTGATCCACTCACCTCAGCCTCCCAAAGTGCTGGGATTACAGGTGTGAGCCACGATGCCCAGCCTGTATTACATTTTATCATATGAAAAAATTGTTGCCAATGGAAGTATTATTTAGCCACTTCACTAGTATTGACCATGAACATCTTTGGACATGTCCATAGATTAAAATAGAAGAAACTGGCCAGATGCGGTGACTTGTGCCTGCAATCCCAGCACTTTGGGACGCTGAGGCAAGCAGATCATGTGAGTCTAGTAGTCTGGGACCAACCTGGGCAACATGGCAAATCTCTGTCTCTACAAAAAATACAAAAATTAGCTGGGTATGGTGGCATGTGCCTGTAGTTTCAGTTACTTGGGAGGCTGAGGTAGAAGGATCACCTGAGCCTGGGAGTTCGAGGCTGGAGTGAGCCGTGATAGTGCACTGCAATCCAGCCTGGGTGACAGAGTGAGGCTCTGTCTCAAAATAAATCAAAATATTGCTTCTCGGCCTTTTGGCTAAGATCAAGTGTAAAATAAAATAAAATAACAGAAGAAACTAAGATATAGGGAGGCTAAATACCTTGTACAAGATGGTAAAGTGTAAACTAGTTTGTTTGGAAGCTATTTTTCAATATATAGAATAACAGATGCTAAAGATAAAAGAGGTCACCAAGTTCAACTTTTGCATTTTTTTCAGTTGAGGAAACTGAGACCCAGTGAGGTAAAGGTGACCAGTTCAAGGACTCAAAGAGTCTAATGACTGAAGGAATACTAGAGCCTCAGTCTTTTGGGTGTTATTTTACATATTTTTCTTCAAAGTGTAAATCACTACCTAACATTATCTTTGTTATTCATTGACTTACGTATCAACACTCCCTTGCAAACACCCTCAGCTCCTTAGTCTCTAGCACCAGAGTTGTCTATACTTACCTTCTTCACTTCTCCCTGTGTTTCCACCTAAATCCATGACAATCAAGCTTTCAATCCTACTACCTCACTGGGTGTCCTTGTAAAGATCCTCAGTGACCCCCACATGGCCTACTCCAGTGGACAGAATGAGTTTTCATCTGTCTTGATTTTTTTTTTTCTTTTTTTTTTTTTTTTTGAATCTATGTCTCATTCTGTCTCCCAGGCTGGAGTGCAGTGGCATGATCTTGGCTCACTGCAGCCTCTGCTTCCCAGGCAATTCTCACACTCAGCCTCCCAAGTAGCTAGGATTACAGGTGTATACCACCACACCCAGCTAATTTTTGTATTTTTAGTAGAGATGGTTTCACCATGTTTCCCAGGCTAGTCTTGAAATCCTGACCTCAAGTGATCTGCCCATGTTGGCCTCCCAAAGCACTGGTTAACAGCAGCATTTGATGCAAAGGGTCACTTTCCCTTCTTACAGTACTGTCTTCACTTGGTTTCTACAACACTACTCTCTCGGTCTCTTCCTAACCGTTGGGTCCACTTACTATACCTCTAAACAGGGACGTATTTCCAGGTTCAATCCTTGACTATCTTTTTATATCAGTAATCATCAGCCCCATCAGACCCAATGCCTACTTTCTACAAGAAGTGATTTTTCAATACAAAAATTAGCTGGGCGTGGTAGCCTGCACCTGTCATCCCAGCTACTAGGGAGGATGAGGCAGGAGAATTGCTTGAACCGGGTAGGCGGAGGTTGCAGTGAGCCAAGATTGCACCATTACACTCCAGCCTGGGAGACAGAGCAAGACCCCGTCTAAAAAAAAAGTATTTTTTTTTTCATGCTGCCTTTAAAGGGGCTTGCCATCTACAGTTACACAGGTGGTAGATGGGGGCAAATTCTAGGTTCACTCTGTTGCCTAGTCATGCACTCTGGCAGGGGGCTACATCAACCCCAAAGAAGGGGTGCCTTTTCCTAATTCCTCCACTCGAGGGGGCCTCTTTTTCTTATTTGTACAGAGGCAGCTTATATGCTAGCAGCAGTTCTGTTCTGTACTATCAAGTGAAATTCATACAGAATATAGCCTACCTACACGCGTAATTTTAAAATAAATATAATGCCTAAACTGTAGCATCAAGCAGACATAAATATAACATAATTGATAATAAAAATATGCAAATGCTCAAGCACTTCTACACTAGAAAACCTCACAAAGTAGTCATCTGCTTGAACCTGTAAACAGAGGCATGGATGTTGTCTCGGTGATTCAAGTGCAGCTTACAGCGTTGTCAATGCTGTTCTGAAATAGTGAAAACTGTTAGTAAAACTCTAAACAAAAGCAAGCATAGTCTTCCCTGAATTTACATGATAATTGTATTTTTGAAAAATGCAGCGTTAAGAGCAAAAAAAATTATGTTAAAAATTATAAGATAATGATAAATAGGTTTTTCACCTATAATTGTATTTTTGAAAAATGCAGTGTTAAGAGCAAAAAAAATTATGTTAAAAATTATAAGATAATGATAAATAGGTTTTTCACCTGAAATCCCTGCAATATAAGAAGTATAGGCCAGGCGCGGTGGCTCACGCCTGTAATCCCAGCACTTTGGGAGGCCGAGGCGGGCGGATCACAAGGTCAGGAGATCGAGACCATGGTGAAACCCCGTCTCTACTAAAAATACAAAAAATTAGCCGGGCGCGGTGGCGGGCGCCTGTAGTCCCAGCTACTCGGGAGGCTGAGGCAGGAGAATGGCGTGAACCCAGGAGGCGGAGCTTGCAGTGAGCCAAGATCGCGCCACTGCACTCCAGCCTGGGCAACAGAGCGAGACTCTGCCTCAAAAAAAAAAAAAAAAAAAAAAAAAAAAGAAGTATAAGTATTAGCTATTGTTATCTTGTTTAACCCTGTTAATAATATTTAACCCATTTTTAAAATCACTTATTTATTTATTTTTGAGATAGAATTTCACTCACTCCGTCACCCAGGCTGGAGTACAGTGGCGTGATCTCAGCTCACTACAACCTCTGCCTCCTGGGCTCAAGCAATTGTCCTGCCTCAGCCTCCTGAGGAGCTGGGATTACAGGCATGCGTCACCACACTAGGCTAATTTTTGTATTTTTGTAGAGACGGGGTTTCACCATGTTGTCCAGGCTGGTCTCGAACTCCTGACCTCAAGTGATCTGCCTGCCTCAGCTTCCTAAAGTGTTGGGATTCTAGGCATGTGCCATGCACCAGGCCAATTTAACCAATTTTATGATAAGAAAATTGACAACATCCAGTAGACCCTTTGGCAATAGAGATCAATGGTTACCTACCCCAAACAGCCTACTGGTATTAGAACCCCTGATTCTCAGCATGGCATAGGGCCACCGGGACTGTAAGAATCCTTTTCCAGCCTCCATTGCAGCCAGTGTGGCCATGTGACCAGGTTCTAGTCAACATGCTATAAGGAAAAGAATTGTGCAGCAACTTGCAGGAAATTTCCTTTAAAGATAGCTGGTGCTTGCCCTTTTATCCCTCCTTCCTCGATTTAACCCTTCAGCTCTGTATGTGGTAGTTAGAGCTCCATCTGGGATGATGAAAATGAGGGTCATAGCGTAAGAGGGCAGATCAAAAGCTAGGGGCAGTCAGGGTCTCTGAAGATTTCAAGGAGCAGAGCATCACCCCAGTATTGAACTATTCACCTTTGCAGAAGAGGTCAATACACTTTCTTTTTGTTAGACAGTTCTTGTGTTACTACAAAGAAATATCTGAGACTGCATAATTTATAAGAAAAGATGTTTAATTGGCTCATGGTCCTGCAGGCTGTACAAAAAGCATAGCGCTGGCATCAGCTTCTGGGGAGGCCTCAGGAAGCTTCCAACCATGGCAGAAGGCAAAGGGGGCACAGGAGGGGGAGCAAGAGAGAGAGGACAGGGAGGTACCACACACCTTTAAACAACCAGACCTCGCGGGAACTCACTCAGTATTATGAGAACAGCATCAAGCCATAAAGGATCTGCCCTCATGACCCAAACACCTCTCACTAAGCCCCATCTCCAACATTGGGGATTACATTTCAACATAAGATTTAGGGGGACAAATACCCAAACTGTATGATTCAACTGGTTTAAGCCATCATTAATTTGGGTCTTTGCTAATCATAGCTGAGCATAATCCCAACCTAAATACTCTCTATAAATTATAGTTCCTTTCCTCAATCCTAACTAAATCTCCTTCTGTAAATAACAGCTCCATCTGTCATCTTAATCTTTTTGCTTTAATTTGCCTTAAAATCTACCAGCCTATCCTGTTTACTTCAGTAAGATTTTAATATACTGATAAATAATAGGTTCTTTCTAAGAGTTAGTCACCATGCTTATGAACTTCTAACTCTTAAAATATTGACTATATAATGTTTTTATAAGACAGGTTTCTTACCTTGAGTCACACACTTCTCAATTGATTTTTCTAGTATTGTGTATTTTATTAGATCAATTTGTGATATAATTCCTTTGCTCTTATTTCAGCCACCCATGAAATAGAAGAGATAGAAATGGAAGGCCAGGCATGGTGGCTCATGCATGTAATCCTAGCACTTTGGGAAGCAGAGGTAGGCGGATCACCTGAGGTCAGGAGTTCGAGACCAGCCTAGCCAACATGGTGAAACCCCATCTCTATTAAAAATACAAGAATTAGCTGGGCTTGGTGGTGCATGCCCATAATCCCAGCTACTCAAGAGGCTGAGGCAAGAGAATTGCTTGAACCCAGGAGGCGAAGGTTGCAGTGAGCCGAGATCACACCACTGCACTCCAGCCTAGGCAACAAAGCGAGACTGTTTCAAAAAAAAAAAAAAAAAAAAAAAGAATAGAATAGAATAGAAATGGAAAGAGAAAAGGAAACTGGAAAAGAAGAAGAAGAATAGCCCTTCCTCACAATTTGCACATTAAAATAGTATCACATAATAAAGCTTGACTAAAATTTTTTTATTTACTTGGAATACTAGTATACTGAAACAATTGGAGGGTGTCCAGAAAAAAATTAAAATTCTTTCCCTCTATATTTTTTCTTTTGTATTAGTTTTTATTAAAAACATCAATTTAAAGGGGAGTTATAGTTTGCTTCCATCTATCCTTCGTTTCTGAATAATTCTGTCTAAGAGTACAAGGTGGAGCTGAGCAAAGTGGGAATGGGGAGGTCAGAGCGCTCTGGAGCGGTGGCCCAGTTCAGGCTGTTAGAGTCAAGCAAGGCTGTCTTGCCGGGTTGGGTGGGAGGGGGATGGCAGTGGGGATGGAAGTTTGACTACATGGAGGGGATTGATCAGATAAGTAAACAAATTGAGGATGAAGGGAGACAGTTTTCTAACTGTTAGGGAAGGGACCACAAATATGGAAACTGAAAAAACTAAAATAAGCTATGTGGTGTTGAACTGGAATTTTCAATAGAGATACTGAAACAAGTATGGATATGGTCGCATATGCATGCATGTACGTATGTATACACATGCATACATTCTCTAGTTTTGTCCAGTAAGAGAGCCTGGAAGCACCAACATCCCCCGACCAAGGAGCATGCCTATTGCCTAGACCAATCTTTAGTTTCCTAAATGCTCTTCTCCACTAAAACAAAGCAGGGCTTTTTGGAGAATTGACTGATTCCAGGGTTGGGACAGGGAACATCTTATTGGGACAGAAAATAAGGAAATGCTCAAAGAATGATGACGAATGTCAAAAGAACACAGAAGAAGCTTAATGGGGGCTCCCCCTGTCCAAATATGTGACAACTAAGGCAGAGAAATAACAATAGTAACAGATTATAAATTCATGTAATAAAATAGAAATTAATGAGTCCTTAAAATAAACAGCATCAAAATAAATAGCCATGACATGATTAACCCACTAAATAAAATAGAATCTGTGAGTCCATACTGACATAAATAAGTGGGAAAAGGAGAAAGCCTTTCTTACAGTGGAATGCCAACTGATGAATGGAGAAGAAATGATGGAATCAGAAAATCACCGTTTGGCAGCCAGCACAAGTAACTGATTTAGCCCAGAAACATAGTGGATGCTAATATGCCGTAGGTGAAAGTTTGAGGAGGAATGAGCTAACTACATAGCCTCAAAGTACCTTCACAAAATGCTTCTTAGTAATACAATTTTAAAAGGTAACTTTGTAATGAAGAAACCTGGCAGATAGTTCCCTAATCAAGAAGTTAAGGCTAATGGCACAAGTAAAGGAGCCAACAGAAATATAGGCTATCTAATAAGATGCAACAATAAGAACACAGCACTGCTTCAATGACATCCCTGCCAAAAAAAATGTGTAACCTGAATGTAATCATGCGGAAAGATCAAATAAACTCAAATTGAGAGATGTCTGACAAAATAGCCTGTAATCTTCAAAAGTGTCAAAGTAACGAAAGTCAGAAAAGATCTGGTTGAATGGAACTAAAGAGATAAGATAACTAAATGTAATGACTGATCCTGAATTGGATACTTTTGCTATAAAGGACATTAATGGGATAACACAGAACTTGAATGAGATCCGTGGATTAAATGGTAGTAACGTATTAGTGTTAATATTCCCAATTTTAATTTTGTGTAGTGCTTATAAAGGAAAATTTCCTTGTGTCTTAGTCCATTTGTGCTGCTATAACAAAATACCAAAGACTGGGTAATTTATGAACAACAGAAGTTTATTTCTCATGGTTTTGGAGGCTGGAAAGTTCAAGATCAAGATGTCAGCAGGATTGGTGTCCACTGAGAGCTGCTCTCTGTTTCCAAGATGGCGCCCTATCACCGCATCCTCTAGAGGGAAGGAATACTGTATCCTCACATGGAAAACGGGATGGAAAAGCAAGAAAGTGCTCCCTTCAGCCTTGAGCCTTTTTCCAAGGGTGCTAATCCCATTCATGAGAGTGGAATCCTCATGAATTAATCACTTTCCAAAGGCCACATCTCTTAAAACTGTTGCATTGAGGGTTAATTTCAACATGAATTTTGGAGAGGACATCATTGTTTAAACCATAGCACCTTCTTTGTAGGAAATATACACCAAAGTATTTGGGTGTCATGAAGCATTATGTTGGCAACTTACTCTCAAATAGTTCAGGAAAAATAACACCTTTTGTACTATGTCTGCAGCATTTCTTTAAGTTTGAAATTGTTTTAAAATAAACACAAAAAATTACCTTCCCTTTCATGTAAGTAATTAAATGGTCAGGAAAGCATATGCAATTAACTTATTATAGGTAGAGAACAAAAAAGTCAACGTATCTGATTATCATTAGTGAGGTTTTCATTCTCTGAAAGTATCATGGACATCTAAATTGAGACTAGAAAGAGCAGTGATATGCTCAACAAAGGTAGCATCTTCGGTTGACCTCCTTATTTGGAAGAAGAGAAACAAGCATTAAGACTGCAGTTTCAAGGTGACATGGTTTGGCTGTGTCCCCACCCATATCTCATCTCAATTGTAGCTTCCATAATCCCCGTGTGTCCTGGGAGGGACCTGGTGGGAGGTAATTGAACCATGGGGCGGTTTATTCCCTTGCTGTTCTTGTGATAGTGAATAAGTCTCACAAGATCTGATGGTTTTATAAAGGTGAGTTCCCCTGCACATGCTCTCTTGCCTGCCTCCATGTAAGACATGACTTTGCTCCTCATTTGCCTTCCACCATGACTGTGAGGCCTCCCCAGCCATGTGAACCTGTGAGTCCATTAAGCCTCTTTCCTTTACAAATTACCCAGATTGGGGTATGTCTTTATTAGCAGCGTGAGAACAGACTAATACACAAGGATTTCTTGCTTTTCTCACCTATAACACCATTCTATAGCATGCCTATAGGATAATCTAGATCACAGTTGAGTTGGATCATCATTTTGTTCAATTTGTTTATACATTCACTCAGTGTTGGCAGAGTGAAATACTAACACGGATGGCACCCAATGTGTGAAGGGTTCAGGCCAAGCAGTGCAGGCGGAATTCTACAAGCAGAAGGGTCAGCAGCAGGATTGGCATTTCATGGACACACATGTGTGGGCTCAGAATGGCTAGACACTCCAAAGGTTGTGCTCCAGAACAGAAATCTTGCCAGCTCCTTCCTCCTGAGAAGAGCCTTGCATGAGGAGGGAAAATGATCTGAGCTCAGAGGAATTGCACACCAGTGCTGGGAATGCCAGTTGTACAGGACTGTTAGCATTTGGAACCCCTGTAGAGGGAAGAGGGAGCCACCAAGTCTAGCCAGCTTGTTGCCAAGCCATCCAGAGATAACCTCGGGGGTCATCCAACAGACACTCCTGTTTGTCCCACCACACTCGGTTCACATGTATCCATAAACAATTAGTGAACTTTTATGTACCTGGCACTTAAAGAACTCACAGTAAGATACCAAGTACATGTCCCAAATACTATAATAAAGAATGGTCTGTAATAAGTACTACATGAGTAGTCCAAGTATTAATTACAGAGGAGTTTTTTAGGCCTTCTCATATTTGACCCCCAGATTAAATACCACCTCCTCAGAAAAGACTTCTCTGACTTCCAGAGGAAGGCCAAAACACTAAATACATTTGCTGAGTTACTGATTTCTTTTGAACATTTCATCACACAGCAGTGTCACTACAGTCATTTTGCTGCTGCTGTTTTCCCCCAGGGGTTTATCAGGTCAGCTCAGTTGAATATGAGTGTATTTCATACCCTAGGATACTCACCACTGTTTGTAGGTGGACTTTCCATTAAAAACAATTTGCTGTCTTCTCTGTTTTTACAAACTGGAGCTTTGCCTCTATCCTTGCCACTGACAGTGAAACCACTGCTGTCAACAGTCTGAAAACCTGTTTTCAGTTTTTTTGTTCATTTGTCATTTGGCAAATTGGTCTGTAGGCAAATTTGGGCAAATGAGGCTTCCCTGACTTAAGTCGGTTTAGATTTCCACTTAACCATTTCTCTATCTCCTGGGGAGTACTCTCAAACAGTTGTCGGTGTCAGTACATTTATTCAGTGTCAGCACATAGTGACGCTGAATAAATATTTGTGGAGTTAATAAATGAACATCCTGGGCAACATGGTGAAACCCGACATCTGCAAAAATAAAAAAATATATATATACACACATATATATACATACATATGTGTATGTATATATCTATATATATACCCAAATACTATAATAAAGGATGGTCTATAATAAGTACTACATTAGTAGTCCAAGTATTAATTATAGAGGAGTTTTTTAGGCCTTCTCATATTTGACAAGTATATAGTGTATGTGTGTGTATGTATATATATTAGCTGGGTGAGGTGGTGCATGCCTGTAGTCACAGCTACTGGAGAGGCTGAGGTGGGAGGATCGCTTGAACCCAGGAGAGTGAGGCTGCAGACAGGCACATCACACCACTGCCCTCCAACATGGGCGACAGAGCGAGACCCTGTCTCAATAATAATAAAATGAATGAATGAAAGGCTCAAGAAAGAAAGAATTGCTTTTACTGCTTTAAATATATTACTAATTTAATCCCTCCAAATAACGAGAAGTAGACAGTATAGTCAGCCCCACTTTACAAATAAAGAACCCACAACCAGAAAGCCCATGGTCATTTAGCTAGGAAATGAAAGAGTCAGAATTTGAACTCGGGCAACAATAGTAATAAATGAAGAAACAACTTAATGTCCAACAAGTAGGGTATAATATCTAAGTATATGATAGATACTATACAGTCATGAAAAATGTTGCTACTGGGGTCAGGCGTGGTGGCTCACATCTGTAATTCCAGCACTTTGGGTGACTGAGGTGGGCAGATCACTTGAGCTCAGGAGTTCAAGATCATCTCGGGCAACATGGTGAAACCTCATCTCTACCAAAAATACAAAAAAAATTAGCTGGGTGTGGTGGCACATGCCTGAGTTCCCAGCTACTGAGGATGCTGAGGTGGGAGGATCGCTTGAACCCAGGAGTCAGAGGTTGCAGTAAGCTGAGACTGTGCCACTGCATTCCGGCCTGGGCAATGGAAGGAGATCCTACCTAAAAAAAAAAAAAAAAAATGCTACTGAAACATTCCTAAGAATGAGAAAATGTTTATGCTATAATGTTAAGTAAAAATAAGATACAAATTGTGCATTACAACTACATTAAAATACATACAAATTTATGTGCAGAGAAAAGATTTTTAAAATGTTAACAGTGGCATTTTAGCATTGGAATTACAGTTGATAAATACCCCAGGATAGAGAAAAGTGATAAATTAATAAATCTTGATAACAGTATCAGTATGTAGTGGAAATAGAATGAGTGAAAATAGATGGTATAGATGGCATGTGAGAGGGCAAGTAAAAATATAAAAAGTAACCTAATTATTAGTATTTTTTTCTGAGTGTGGCAGAGACAAGGCTGTTCACATTGCCTTTTCTTCCTGGACAGACTACATTTCCTAGCTTTCCCTGGAGTCAGGTGAAGTCATGTGACTGTGTTCTAGCCAATAGAATGTGAAGACTAATTTGTGCTGCATTAGGCCTGACCCACAAAAGTCTCCTGTGGATGACCCTGTCTCTACGTTCTTGCCCCTTCTGTCTTGATGCAGATGAGCAAGGTGACCTTAGAAGCCATGTGGGGAAAGGAGACTTGGTCCTGGGTCGCCACATGGAGGAGAGTCACATGCTGAGCAGGAATACCCTTTTTGGACTTTGCGTAAGTGAAAAATAAGTGTCTATTTGTAACACTGTAGAGACTTCAACTAAGATATTGAGCAATGTCCTCTACTAGTGTAAAAGAGAGAAAAGTAAGTAAACAATATATGTATAAAGCAATAAGCTGGATTACCACAGAAATACAAAAACATGTAAATATGCTCACCACTCTCAAATATCTTACAGTGAAGTTGGGGGGTATATACACAAATGAAGATGACAGGTCTCAAAGATGTAGCCAATAAGTGCCAAATTAATGACGCAGACAACACATGCTTCTAAATCAATCAGGATTCCCTTACCACAGGAAGAAAAGACATAAAAGGGGCCAGTTCCATGACAAGAGGGTTAGCTAGATTACACAGTAAAAGGAAACTGCCAGTTTCATTTCAAATTGCTGTGAGTAGGAATTGCAAGACCTAAAAAAAGTTTCAAAAGACACATTCATAGAACACAAAGCACTTGGTGAATTTAGTAATAGATAAAATTACAGACTCCAGTACACTGCCTGCCTCCATAAAAGCAAATAATTCCTTTTTTTTTTTTTAAGATGGAGTCTTGCTCTTGTCACCCAGGCTGGAGTGCAATGGCTCACTGCAGCCTCCGCCTCCCGGGTTCAAGCGATCCTCCTACCTCAGCCTCCCAAGTAGCTGGGATTACAGGCGCCCACCACCACGCTCAGCTAATTTTTGTATTTTTTAGTAGAGACAGGGTTTCACCATGTTGGCCAGGCTGGTCTTGAACTTCTGACCTCAGGTGATCCCCCTGCCTCAGCCTCCCAAAGTGTTGGGATGACAGGCGTGAGCCACCGCGCCCGGTCAATAATTCCACTTACAATGCTCTACTGTTCAGTTTATTCCATTCTTTTAAGTAAGAAGGGTGGACACCCTGATTCCCCTTGGGTTTTTTTTTTTTTTTTTTGGCATATATATATATACACACACACACACACACACACACACACACACACACACACATACATAAAATGTTTGAATTAGTGCAAATTTTTAAAGTCCAAGTCTCTCAATTTCAGTTATTCATTAATTTATTCATTCCAGAAATTTGCCATCATGTGCCAGGGAACTAATTATGTGCTAGTAAATGACTAGTAATAGCAATAAAGGAGTTAATGAATAAAAGACCTTTTTCTCTAAAGAGAGTGTAGTTAGTGTTGAAACAGGTGGGGTAGAGCCCATGTGACAGAACAATTAGTGACCTGGGGAAGTCAGAGAAAGCTTCAGATACGAATTGCCCATTTGAGCGGGCATGGAGATTAGATGAGGAGGCATTTTTCAGGCAAAGCAAACGGGGAGGGATTTCTAGGTGGTGAGAACATCTTGTGTGAGTATGAGTATGTGGAGTTGTGAGAAAAAGCATGGCCGGTGGTGCAAGGGCCAACTTTGCGGTTCGTGGGACGGAACGGAAAGAGATGAAGGAGTTTGTTTTAGGCTGCTAGTCATGGGTAACCAACAAAGGTTGGTGAGCATCCAACTAATATGTCCAGGTCTTCGGTTTGTTTTGAAGGAGAGGAGGCCAGATAGCTCTGGCAACAGGGTAATATATGAGGAAATAGAATAAGCTTTAATTTTAAAAATTGGATTCAATGGAGACATTTGAGGGGTGAAGGAGGTCGGGGGAGACTGTATGGCACAGGATACTATGGGGAAAATTCCATGAGGTTTTGTTTTGTTTCCTTTAGTGTTTTGAGAACAGTGAGGTCCTATTTGTACTGATTAACTTTTAAGTGCTTATGTGGCAAACAGAAATCTTACTCCAGATTCACCACTGCCACCCTCTGGAACCACGGCAAAAAACAGAACAGTGTTTAAAGTCAGTATTGAATGCTGATAATCTACTTTGAGTGGTTTCCAGCCATTTCATCCACGGACTTCTTTTATTACCTAGTCTCCCCCACAGATTGAATCTACGATTTACAAAACTCAAAGACATCATTTATTTAAAATTTGTTCAATTTATTTAAAATGTATTAAATGGCCGGGTGTGGTGGCTCAAGCCTGTAATCTCAGCACTTTGGGAGGCCGAGACGGGCGGATCACGAGGTCAAGAGATCAAGACCATCCTGGCTAACACGGTGAAACCCCGTCTCTACTAAAAAATACAAAAAAACCTAGCCGGGCGAGGTGGCGGGCGCCTGTAGTCCCAGCTACTTGAGAGGCTGAGGCAGGAGAATGGCGTAAACCCGGGAGGCGGAGCTTGCAGTGAGCTGAAATCCGGCCACTGCACTCCAGCCCGGGCGACAGAGCGAGACTCCGTCTCAAAAAAAAAAAAAAAAAAAGTATTAAATTAGCCGGGTGTGGTGGCATGTGCCTATAATCCCAGCTATTTGGGAGGCTGAACCAGGAGAATCGCTTGAACCAGGAGACAGAGGTTGCAGAGAGCCGAGGTTGCACCACTGCACTCCAGCCTGGGTGACAGAGCGAGACTCCATCTCAAAACAAACAAATAAATAAAGTTGCGAAAACGTTTTGGAATTATATAGAGGTGGTGGTTGCAATAACATTGTGAATGTACTACATGCCACTCAATTGTATACTTTGAAATGGTTAATAAAGTATGTGAATTTTATAATTAAAAGTTTTTTTTAAAATGCATAGTGAAAAGTCTCATCATTGTCTGCCCTCAGTGTAGTTCCCACTACATCCATAGGTAACCCGTGTTCTTAGTATCTTCAGAGCCCTCCAGTATATCTATGCACATACACAGAAATAGATAGCTTATTATCCCCTGCCCTCTCTTTTTACACAGATGCAGCATATTTTGTAAGTTGTTCTGTGCCTTGTCTTTCTCAGCAATTTATCATGGAGATCTTTCTGTGGCCTTGACACTCTTGAACACTGCAGGTCACTTTGTTCCTCAATGTGGTTTGTCTGATATTTCCTGATTACTAGATTCAGGTTATGTGGCTTTGGTAAGAATACCACAGAATGCATCTTCTCTTTGTATCTTATCATGTGGCACCTGATTTTGATTTTCCAATTGCTAATGATCGTTGTTTGATCATTGGATTGTAATAAGATAGTGTCTACCAGTTACTATAGTGAAGAAGACTGGAATTAGCCAATGTTCGAAGGAATCCTGGTTCCTTTAGTGGGGAGCGGTTTCTAGAAACTAAAACCTGAGCATTAAGTATGCTCATTGGTATAGGTTGATTCCTTTGATTAGTGCCCTTGTAACAAATTTCCCTTCCTGCCCCTGTCCCCTCCCCTGCATTTCTTCTTCATTCCATTCAGGTTCTGACACGGTACGCCAGGTCATTCAGCATGGACATCCTCCTCGCTTCCTTTAGGCTCTGACACTCCACAGCAGGCCACCCTCTTCCCTGCAGTGTGGACACCCTCTTTACCCCACTCAGGCTCCAACACTCCCTGTCAGGCCACCCTCTGGGGATGCTTCATTCTACTTGGGCTCCAGCGGCTGGTGCTGGGCTGCCCCTCACCACGTGTGATCACCATCCTCACCTCCTCAGGCACCAACTTCCCATGTTTGCCCGCCCTCCTATGTAGATACCTTCCTCCTCCTACTCAGGCTCTGACACCCCACACTGGCTTCTCTCTTATGTGGATGCTCTCCTCACTCCATTTGGACCACTGTGACTACCCCATACCCCAGCACAGGTGCATACTTTGCTCACTCCATCTAATGGTTTTAAAACCGTATCTTCAGGAAGGATAGAGGAACAACCTTGTATTAACTCCTAACATCCACTACCACTCTGGGAGAAACAAAAAATTATCCCTATGTCATGGGAAAATAAGCCTAGTGAGGGTGGGTAACAAGTTCCCACTAGTAAGTACTGGGGGCAGGATTCAAACTCAAGATTCAAATCTGGCCTCTAGAACCAGCATTATCAACCATTATGTTGCCAATCATATAAAACAATCATATAATGTGCTACTAAATATACTGTTTTTATTATCTTCTGCTACCGTATATACTGCCTTCTGTTTTTGAGACAGAGTCCCATTCTGTCGCCCAGGCTGGAGTGCAGTGGTGCCATCTCAGCTCACTGCAACCTTTGCCTCCTGGGTTCAAGCGATCCTTGTGCCTCAGCCTTCTGAGTAGCTGGGATTACAGGTATGCGCTACCATGCTTGGTTAATTTTTGTACTTTTAGTAGAGACGAGGTTTAGTAGAGATGGGGTTTCACCATGTTGGCCAGGCTGGTCTTGAACTCCTGGACTCAAGTGATCCACCCACCTCGGCCTCCCAAAGTGCTGGGATTATAGGCATGAACCACACTGCCCGGCCTATACTGCCTTTTTAATATAACTCAATATTATATGAACAAATTGTATGCATCCACTTATTTTCTGTCCCACCTGTTTCCCAGGTCCTTGATTGCTAGTTGCCTCCAGCTCCCTCTGCATTTAATGACTAATAAATGTGGTTTCCGGTCTAGACTAATCTCTTATATCTTGAGTTATCAGGCGAAGTAATTTTCTGGTCCATAAACAGATTGGTCTCCCCATAAATATATAAGGTGCTACTTTTACATTGGTTTTACATTACTTAAACCAAAGCTTTTGGGGATAGATTTTGATTGATTATAAATGTAGAACAACCATTTATCAAACATCGACTACTGACCAGATAGTGTACCGCTTTGCATATATTATCTCACTTAATGTTCTTCATTTAATGTTAACCCTGTGAGAGTCAGGAGAGAACCCCAACTTTAGGTAGCAAGGAGTAAACCTGCTATCTCTCCACAGGTGCCAAAAGGAGACAATGAGACTCAACGGATCAGAACAAGACAGTTTATTACACACAGCAAACAGCAGGAGCATCGTCATAGCTGTGTCAGCCTCTCTTGCCCCCAAGTCCCAAGAGGTGAAGTGACAGACCTAGACAGATAGATGTCAGGCGCACAGTGGATTCCAGCACAGCTGAAAAATCAGAGCCAACGGCCCAGAACTTTCTGAGCAAGCAGCAGTTTAGCCAGCAGTAAACAAGTAGTCCCATATTAGTAATTAGTGTTAGTTATTAGTAGGTCACATTGACCTACTCACGTGCCTATGTACCTTGCTACAGAAACTATTCAGTATCAGGAGATGGATAAATACCACAAATATTGTATCCTAATAGCAGCCTTATAAGATGGGTATTGAGCTGGATATGGTGGTGTACACCTGTAATCCCAGCCACTTGGGAGACTGAGACAGGAGGATTGCTTGAGCCCAGGAGTTTGAGACCAGCCTGGGCAACATAGTTAGAATCCACCTGATTAAAAAAAAAATTTGTTTAAGATGGGTACTATCATGATCATCCTCTTTATTGAGGAGGAGATTGAAGCAGAGATAACCTGCACATGGCAAAGACAGGATTTGAACTCAGACAGTGGTGGCTCCTAACCACAATACCAAGTTTCCTTTGTTGGGGCTCAGAAAATGATACCCCAAAGCATGGTGCTTTGACATACCAATACTTTGTACTAAAGCAGCAGCCTCAGAACTAGGGTCTGTCTCTGACCTTCTCCCACCCCCCATCTCTTGCCCCTCCTCCTCTCTTGAAGCACAGGAAGAGACTTTTCTCTGAAGTTCCCTTATCTACTTAAAGATCCAATCCACTGAAGAGGAAAACAATCGTCTTCAATCTTCTTACTGAAATTTCATTAACCAAGGAAAATTAAACTCATATCACAGAGGAAAAGACTGAAAATCAAACACCGTACCTACAGCCCAGGTGAACTGTGTCCCAGACTACTGTCTGTTCTATGGACCCACTCATCTCGTAAAAATCACTACTCTTCTAAAATTGCTTACATCCTGCATTCCCTTCTCCCCTATGAATAAGGGTATATAAACTTCTAGACCTTATTGGGTCTAGTGCTACTAGAATTGGGCATTCACCTTCCTGTGATGCTCCCCTGCACATAAATCAATTACGCTGTGCTTTTTCTCCTTGTAATAGGTCTATTGTCTATTTATTTCTCAGACTCAAATATCAAACCTCAAGAGGTTAGAGGGGGGTTCTTATGTTCTTACACCTTTGAGGTATGATTGTCTCTCTACAATGGCACAATGGGCTTTGAACCACCAAAAAGATTTGAATTCTAATCTAGGTTCAGTGTTTGTATGATCCAAGGAAGCTCATATATTTTTTAATCTTAACTTCTTCGCTAGACAGAATACCATATCTGTCAGGTTTGACAAAAATATATACAAAAAGCTTCCACCAGACAGAAAGCACTCAAATCTTGGATTTTTCCTCCTTTAAACCTATTCTGACCATACCTGTAGCTGATTCTGGCCATAATAATAATAAAGATGTTGGAATTATGAGAATAAACAAAATAAAAAGAAGAGCTCATCAATTTCAAAAGTAACTTCCTAAATGCTATCCCTTTTCATCCTGCATTAATATTTGTATTTCTATATATTTGTTTATTCGTACTCTACTTAACCACATTTTTGGGAGCGGCAGCGTGGTATAGAGGAAAAATCTTAGGCTTTGGAGCCATTTTACCTTCCACATGGCTTTTGACAAAAATATATAATCTCTCTGAAGCTGTCTCCTCATCTCTAAAATGGGGATTATAATAATATCTGCCTTGAAATACTGTGAGGATTTAAATTAGACAAATTACATAATAAAATATCCTGGCATAACATGAAAGGCATTCAATACATATTGGTCCCCTTCTTCTCAAAGAGGTTTTAAAGTTCCACAAGGGCAGACATTACACATTCATTTTACTCACCTCAGTAAATATTTCTAAATCATTTCATAAATTCCTTTTTAGATGATTGTATACCACTGGAATTTTTGGGTTATAGGATAAATAATGGTAGAACTCACCAAACTGTTCATCCTAATTAACAATTAGGGGTCATTTTCTTCGTATGTGCTCAAAACGTATTCTATCTCATCTGTGAAAAACATAAAGCCTGTTATTTCCCCTATATTTGAACCAATTATTCTGATGAATATTCTGTGGAGCTATATGCCAACATGGCAATATATATATTTGCTTTTAAAATAGTAATGCCTTTTAACCTAGGAATTATATTTTTAAGAATTTATGGTAAAGAATCAAAAATACACTCAAAGATTCATGTAAAAGTATGTTCAGTGCAGACTGTTTATAACAGGAGGAAAAATGAAAATAATAGAATAATATGTTATCACAGATGCAAAATACAAAGTATAATGAAGATATTAAGCCACACTTTAGAAGAGTATATTTAGTCATATGAGAATTTGCTCAATATAAAGTGAAGAAAACAAGTTACAAAACTGTGTGTAGGCCGGGTGTGGTGGCTCACACCTGTAATCCTAGCACTTTGGTAGGCTGAGGTGGGTGGATTGCCTGAGCTCAGGAGTTCAAGATCAGCCTGGGCAAAGTGGTAAGACCCTGTCCCTACTAAAAATTTTTAAAAAAATTAGCAAAACATTAGCTGGACGTGATGCTGCATGCCTGTAGTCCCAGCTACTTGGGAGGCTGAGACACGAGAATTGCTTGAATCTGGGAGGCGGAGGTTGCAGTGAGCTGAGGTCGCACCACTTAACGCCAGCCTGGGTGAAAGAGTGAGACTCTGTCTCCAAAACAACAACAACAACAAAACAAACAACAAACAACCAAAAAGCTGTAGAGCTGTTGTAAAAAAAAAAAAAAACTGCATATGTTACAATAAAAGTTAACAGTTTTCTTTGATTGGTGGGATTACTAGTGATTTTAGGTTTATTGTTTAGAACTTCTATATTTTCCAAAATTTTGTATAATATTTATAATTAGAAAAATATCAATGACTTATGCCCACTTAATTTTAATAAGGTATTTAAGATTAAAATTTAATATGGGCCAGGAATGGTGGTTCGCACCTGTAATCCCAGCACTTTCGGAGGCCAAGGTGGGTGCACAGCTGGAGCCCAGGAGTTTGAGACCAGCCTGGACAACAAAGCAAGACCCTATCTCTACAAAAAGAAATTTAAAAATTAACTGGGTGTGGTGGCACATGCCTGTGGTCCCAGCTACTTGGGAGGTTGAAGTGGGAGGACCTCTTGAGCCCAAGAGGTTAAGGCTTCAGTAAGCCAAGATCACACCTCTGGAGTCCAGCCTGGGTGACAGAATGAGACTGTCTCAAAAAAAAAAAAAAAAAAATTAACATGAAGAAAAAAACCAAACTTAAATGCACAATCTTTACATAATGTGTTTATTGTAGTATTTTGCTTCCCTTCACTGAGAAAACAGCTAAAGAGTCAGGCTTCTCAAGTACATATTGAGTCTTTGAAAGGCAACTTCATGAAGTAGAAAAAGCAGAGTTTTGAAACCCAGGTATGTGGTCCTGAGCAGGTTATGAGGCAGAAGGCTGGCGGCTGGAGGCAGGGAGCCTAAGGCCCATTCTTGCTGACTGGGTATCAGAGGCTACTCCCATTTCAACCCCTCCTTTTTCTGCGGGGCAGTTGAAAAATGAAAGTACCTCTTATTGGTCCCCTCCCGCAACCAATCGGACCGGTTGTGGGCCAATGGGAAACCTCTAGAGGGCATTCAAACCCCAGAAAATTCTGTGACCAATGCTCTTGAGCCGCTTGAACCAGGCGGTGCCCACCCTGTGGAGTGTACTTTCATTTAAAATAAATCTCTGCTTTCGCTGCCTTGCTTTGTTTGTGCGTTTTGTCCAATTCTTTGTTGAAAACGCCAAGAACTCGGACAGCTACCCTCAACTGGTAACAGTTACCTACTGGGCCTGCTTCCTCATCTCTAAAACGGGGCTGTCACCCCGAATCAGACGGTAAGGTAAGATTTCCACAATTGTTGAAAGAGCCTGACACATAGTAGGAACTCAAAGTCTGTACAAAGACTTAAAGTTCATGAAACAATAGACAAACTAAGGGAGAAATCCACTTAAGTTTAGGGTGAATAAATCTAATAACTGTGGTAAAAACTACACTGACAATGACTGTCTTGTCAGTGTTCAACGCTTATGTGAAATACTGAGCTTTTACAAGGCCAACCCCTGTTTTAGGTTAAATTCTCGCAACCACGCTGAGGATGGTTCCGTTTTTAAAGCCGCGTTCCTGCCATGGAAACAGTGGCCTTGGGGGTTAAGACACTGCCCAACACCTGCTGCGCCTGAAGACGCAGGTTCCGAATGCAGGCCCTCTCCAAAGTCTTGCCCACTGCTCCACAGTGCCCCAACAACCAACATTTCATCCTCAACCTCAAATCCATCTCTTCAGGGCCGCAAAAAAGCGTTACTTCCCAAAGGGCGTCTTCTCCAAGAACTGCATTTAGCATTTCAGATCAGAGTGAGCCGAACTCACTAGGATTACGACAAAAACCAGTGAGATTCAGATAACACCGTTACGTCGAAAGTTTTAATCCGTGATAGCGGAAATATTGCTTACGCCCTTAGGTAATCTCAAATGCACGTAAGAAGGCCGTGCCAGTCTCTGCTGGCGATGCAAAAGAAAGATGGGGCCGGCGGGGTCGTGGGGGGTGGGGGGACATGACACCGTATCCCAGACACAACCTGACCTCGTTTGAAATAAATTCTGTATCCGACTCCCTTTGGTGTGTTTCGCCGCCCCTAGTCTTGTCTGGCTACCTCCGAATTCCTTTAAAAGGGGTTGAAATGGGTGTTGCAGAAGAGAGAACACTCAGGTAGAAAGGGCCTGCGGCAGAGGCGCCCCCAAATCATGGAACCTGTTGGAAGAGTGAGGAAGGAAGTCTGGGATCCCGAACATTCTCACGGGTGCAAAAAGACAAAGTAAAATCCCCATTAACCAAGTTGGGAAGAAGTCACATCCGTTACACAGCCTCTCCCAGACCGCCCCGCTAGGAAGGACAACACATTTACAAACACCGGCCTGCCTCCAGTCCTTGGCTGCCTCACCGAGCTCCTCAGAGACGGTTTCCCAATACCAGCGCGCAGCCGGCCAGGCGCACAGCCAAGCCGCTGCTGGTTGCCAGGAGATACTGGTCCGACCATTTCCTCCAATCAGCACGCATCTCTTTGCGTCCAATCACAGAGGCAGGAAGGGCCGTAGTGGGAGGTGAAAGGTCACACTCATGTTTGGCGGCCATTTTTCTTGAAACTCAGCGGCGCGGGACCTGCGGTACCTGCTGTAGTCACGAAGGACAAGCGGCAGCCTGGTCGGCAGTGAGTAGCCTGCAATATTCGGCCGTGGTTACGATGGTAAGGAGAAAGAGAACGGCGGGAGAAGCGGGGAGAAAGAGAAGGAGGGAGACCACCTCGCGGGGCCTAATGGTTGCTTCGCGCGTTTCCCATTCATCCGCGTGAGGCGCCGCGCACCCGGTCGCCAGCTTCTTTCACTCTGCTTTTGGGATTTCTGAGGCGCGTGCTCCTCCCGATGCCTTTCTTTTCCTAGGAGTGCCCGTGCCTTCTCCTCTTTGTTTGAATCCGGGCCTGGGACATTCTTATTTGTGGCTACAGGGTCGGGGTAAAACTCAAAGAGAATTTGCACTTCCCACTTAACCACACTCCAAAATTCACTTTCATTGCATGAAAGTAATGATACGGCCATGCTCTAGTTTAACGCAGTTGATTGGGAAAGACAGACATTAGTCAAAAAATAACAAATAAGCAATTGCAAGTAGTAAGTGCTAAGAAGAATGCAGACAGGAGGCTGTGAGGGTGTGCGTTAGACGTTTAGAGGCTGAGTCAGAGATGGCCTTCCTAGGAGGTGGAATTTAACCTGAAGCCTAAGTGTCATGAAATACGACCCTTTAAAGAGCAGGAGGAGGAGTGTACCGAGCACAGGGAATAGGAGCATAAGACCTGCGGCCGGAAAGAAAGCTTGGTCAGTTGGAGAAATTGACAAAAAGGTACAGCCACTTGCAGGAAGAGTGGTTACGAGATGGTATCGGAGGAGCAGGCGATGGGCAGGACCTCTTAGGCTGTATTGGGAGGTTTTGATTGTACTCCAAATCAATTGAAAATGATTGAATTGGAAGCCATTGAATCATTTTAAGCAGAAATATGACAATTTGATGTGCACTTTAAAAAATGATGTTGCTGTTGTGGATAATAAATTGGAGAATGAAAACTGGAGACCCATTAGGTTATTGGAGTAATCGCCATATCAAGTCACTCCGAATATGCTTATGTTAGAGGGGGTTAGTAGCCAAGTTTCTTAGTTCTGTTCTTTCTTTGACTGATGAGTGAGCAGAAAAGGGCAAAAACCGAATTCACTGGAGATGTTAATGGTTTGCTGAACAAACTTTAAGTGATTGCTATAAGAGACAGTGCTATTGACAAAGTCAGATAGGACCTAGCCCTAGCTTCCACAGTTAAAGACTGTCAAGCGTGATCTGCCCTCTGCTTCCTTCTGTAGTCTTATATTTGGGACTTTTAAGTGACAATGCTGAATTGTATGTCCCCAAAATCACCTTGTTGCATCACTCTTCCCTCCTTTTACGTAAGTAGCTAGCCTTGCCTGAAACAGGATTTTTTTCCCGCTCTGGAAATAAACTCTCATTCTTTAAAACTGAGGTATTACTTATTTCAAGCAACCTTTCCTTTTTTCCCTGGATTGCTTTGGTACCCTTGTGCCTAGTATATCTCCTCTTACTACGTTGCCATATGCAGTATAATTATTTGTATGTGAGGAGCCCCCCTCCCTATCTCCAACTTCTTGACAGGTACTCTGTTATTTATTTATGACAAAGTCTTGCTCTGTTCCCTAGTAGCTGGGACTACAGGTGTGCACCACCACATCTGACTATTTTTGGTAGAGAAGGTGGTCTCACTATGTTGCCTGGGCTGGTCTTGAACTTCTGGCATCAAGTGATCCCCCTGCCTTGGTCTTCCAGAATGCTGGAATTACAGATATGAGCCACCCTTTCTGGCCCGCATTTTTTTTTTAAGTGCCTTTATCTTTGTTTCTTTAGAGCTCAGAACAGTGAGTGATGTATGTAGTCGGTGTTATCTTAAGTGAATAGTGAGTATTTTATTTTGATGGGTTAAAGGTGATACTGGCTAACTGGATATTTAAATTTCCCTGGTACTCTCCAATAAATAAAAGTGAAAATTATGTACTAAAATAATGAGTCAAGAGTTTTCTTCATTTGCATACCACAAAATACTGGTATTTAGTAGAAGAGAGTTGGTGGTGGGAGGAAAAATAATTAATTGGATCCTTTTTTGTTCTTTGTGCAGAGTTTACCCCTCAATCCCAAACCTTTCCTCAATGGACTAACAGGAAAGCCAGTGATGGTGAAACTTAAGTGGGGAATGGAGTACAAGGGCTATCTGGTGTCTGTAGATGGCTACATGAACATGCAGGTAAGCTAAAGAGCTGTAAAGGTCCTAACATTGCATTTAGTTTGCTTCACCTTATTCCTCAAAGGTTTAGTCTGACTAATAAGAATACATACAATTAAATTGACAAATGTACGGCAAAATTGAAAAATAAAGTCAAAGCTAGGGAGGATACTATGATATACTAGGTACAAAATATGGACTTAAACCAGAATTCAGCCACAGATTTTATTCCTAGTAGTTAAAGTAAGAAGAGCTCAGACATTTAATTCATAATAATACCATAAGGGAAACACACTACTTTGCTGGAGAAAACAAAACATTTCTCATCATGTAGCCCTGAAAGAAAGTTTTCAAGTGGAATTCTTGAGTCTTTTAATGAATGCTAAAGACACAACACCAAAGTTATTGAGGAAATTCATTCCTTCAGGGGAAAGACACATCTGCCGAAGGAATTGAACTGACTGTATGTCTGTCAAATGAGTTTCTGTAAATGATTCAGCCATGTGTTTTGGTGGGGTTTTTTTGTAATTAATTTTCTTTTTATTGTGGTAAAATATACATTACAATTTTGCCATCTAACCATTTTTAAGTGTATAATTCAGTGGCACTAAGTACCTTAACATTGTTCTACAGCCATTACCATTATCCATTTCCAGAACTTTTTTATCATCCAAAAGTGACATTTTTTGCCCATTAAACAATAATTTTCCATTAAACAATAATTTTACAATTAAACTTTAAACAATTTTCCATTGCTTCCTTCACCTAGCTAACCCATGGTAACCACTATTCTACATGTCTATGAGTTTGACCATGCATAATACCTCATACAAATGGAATCGTGTATTCTTTTGTGTCTGGCTTGTTTGACTTAGCGTAGTGTATTATTCAAGGTTCATCCATGTTGTAGCATGTGTCAGAATTCCCTTTTTATGACTAAATAATATTCCATTGTATGGATATACCACATTCTAATCTGTTTGCCTCTTGGTGGACACTGGGTTGCTTCCCTCTTTGGACTGTAGTAAGTAATGCTGCTGTGAACACAGGTATACAAATGTCTGTTCGAGTCCCTGCTTTCAGCTCTTTGGGGTATATACCCAGAAGTGGAATTACTGGATTACTGGTAATTCTAAGTTTAATTTTTAAGGAACCCAAGCGTGGTGGCTCATGCCTGTAATCCCAGCACTTTGGGAGGCTTAGGCAGCAGATTACTTGAGCCCAGGAGTTTTGAGATTAGCCTGGGCAACATAGCAAAACTTCATCTCTACAAAAAAAATACAAAAATTAGCTAGGCATGGTGGTGTGGGCACCTGTATTCCCAGCTACTCAGGAAGCTGAGGTGGGAGGATCACCTGAGCCTGGGGAGGTTGAAGCTGCAGTGAGCCGTGATCACACCACTGCACTCTAGCCTGGATGACAGAATAAGACCCTGTCTCAAAAAACAAAAAATTTTTTTTTTCTTTTGAGTAACTGTCACACTATTTTCCACAGCAGCTACATGGTTTTCCATACCCACCAGCAATGCACAAGGGTTCCAGTTTCTCCACATCCTCACCAACACTTGTTATTTTCTATGGGTGTTTATAAAATAGTTATTCTAATGGGTGTGAAGTGGTATCTTACTGTGGTTTTGATTTGCATTTTCCTAATGGCTAATGATGTTGAGCATCTTTTCATGTGTTTATTGGCCATTTGTTTATCTTTGGAGAAATGCCTGTTAATGTCTTTTGCACATTTAAAAAATTAAGTTTGGGGTTGCTGTTTTCTAATAGTAGTAGTTTCCCGCCAGGCTTTTAAAGGCTATCAAGACAGGTGGTCAATCCAATCATGAACCCAAGGATTCCATACTTGTAAGCAGAGTACTCAAAGGAGTACTTAAGTAGGCAGAGAGCTATGATTTTCCTTAACTTAGGCAATTACCACCTGAGCACATGACACTAAGGTCCCCAAAACATAGTTTGAGTTTGGAAAATTCCCTAAACAGGAATCATTTACCAAGACCATAGAAAAGTCTGGGAAGTATATGAATTGTGATAAAAATATTCTGGAATTAGTGGTGATAGTTGCACAGGTTTGCACAGGTTTTTGAATATACTAAAAACCACTGAATTGTACACTTTAAAAGGGTGAATTGTATGCCATGGAAATTAACATCTCAATAATAAAAGAATTACTACTTAATAATTGTTTTAGAATTAATATAGCTTGCTAGTGACCCTGCCAGAGTTAAAAAATGTCTGAGTAACCAACCACTTTGAGTAGTAGTCAACCATATTGATACCAGTGTTTGAATTTGTTCACTCAGCAAATATTTATTGAGTCCCATTATGTGCTTGGCACTGTGAGTATAGCATTGAACAAAACAAAATCCCTGCCCTCAAGAGTTTATGTTTTAGTGGTGGGAGGTGGTAATATAATGTGATAATAGGTGTGATAGATGCCATGCATAAAGAAAAAGGGAATAGACAGTATGTGCAATATTATATAGGATAGCCACTCTGAGGAAGTGAATTCTGGAAGATACCAGAATTAGTGTACAACTCAGGTGAGTGTCTGGGGAAAAGCATCCCAGTTTGAGGGAATAGCAAGTACAAAGGCCCTGTGGTGGAAGCATGCTTGGTATGTTCAAAGCACAGCAAAAAGGCCAGAGCAGATTGAGTTAAGGGACAAATGATAGAAAGTTAGGTTAGAATGGTGGCCATAGAGAGCCTGTTAAGTGATGGTGAAGACTGAATTTAATACATGATAGAAAGTATTTGGAGCATTATTGTGTAATTTAGAAACCAGTTAAATGTTGTAATTACCTTTTACAAAAAATTAGTTGCTCTTAATACATTATTTCTTATAGCTGTTACATACAAACTAATTGTCTCAACAACTTCATATATTTCAGACAAAACTATCATCTGGATAATGAAGATTACTTCTTGTTTTCTATAAGAGAGGGAGTAACATCCAGTAGTAGTGTTCATTAACATGTTTTTCATGCCTTATGTCACATCCTATTTTAATCCTTATTGTTAAGCGGTATTTTTCTTTTCCTTTTCCTTTTCCACTTGCCTAGTTGTGAAGGAAACCTCCCTCTCTCCCTTCACTCCTGTTAGTGCCGTCGCTGAGTCCCAGGTGGCATTGATTGTGATTTTTCTTTTAATTACAAGTAAAGATCGTTACCTATATGTAGAAGCTAAACATTTTGATATAAAATTAGAAATAATAGAGTTCACCAAAATAACTGTAAAAGTCACTGTTAACTATTTAACTTTCACTTAAGAACTTGTTTTTCCCTGTTTATTAGTACATACTTTTAAAAAAATTTCTTATTCAGGCCCAGATGTGGTAGCTCATGCCTGTAATCCCAGCACTTTGGGAGGCCAAGGCAGGAGGATCACTTGAAGGCAGAAATTCAAGACCAGCTTGGGCAGTATAGCAAGATCTCATCTCTACAAAAAAATAATTGTTTTGGAGTAGCCAGACTTTGTGGCACATGCTTTTAGTCCTAGCTACTCAGGAGATTGAGCCCAGGAGTTCAAGGTTTTGCTCAGCTATGATTGTGCCACTGCATTCCAGCCTGGGCAACAGAGGGAGACCCTGTTTCTTAAAAGACAGGAAAAGAAGAAAATTCTAACTCAGTTATCTGCTTTGGTTACTGACTAATATAAAAGTATTTGGCATGCTAGCCATAGCTTTTGTATACCCATTTGGACACCTCAATATGATTTATGTTTTACTCTGAGAAAAGTTAACGTCTGGTTCTTTAGAATGAATTTTCAGAAAACTTTTTAATCACAATTTATTCATAAATTAGAGGCTGCCTTCTTCCACACACTGTTTTGATATCTAATGGAAAGAAATATTACATAACCTGGGAGATTCAGAAACTTATGTTGAAACAAACTTTATTATATATTTGTTCTACATCCATGAATATTAATTTTATTGAAGGTTTATATGAAACCAAAAGTACTACAGTAGTAATAGAAAGCTCATCCTCTGTTATCTAATTATCGATAAATTTGAGTTGTTGGTATAGGAAGGTCATAGTAAGTTCTCTCACCAGTATTAGCTGTATTGTAATATTTTCCTCCTGTGTGATTATACTAATATATTTTTTTTTATTGAAAGCTTGCAAATACAGAAGAATACATAGATGGAGCTTTGTCTGGACATCTGGGTGAAGTTTTAATAAGGTAACAAAGAGCAGTGGTATATGTAAGGAGTTACTGGTGAGCATTAGGAATACCTGTTCTAAATATATTAGTGCCTCAATTTTGGAAGTACTTTAAAAAAAAATCACTATTATAATACTTTACAGTTAGACTTCAAAAGTCTTTGAAATTGTTAAACTTGTCAAAGGTAAGTTTTCAAATGTTTTAGAACTGGCCAAAAGATTTCTCTAGTGTTGACGTTAAATTTTCTGGCTCTTAGCTATAACCTTTTAACAGTGGCAACTTTTTGCAGTGGCCTTCATTGCAGGAGCTTAGTTTTGAATTTTAGTTGGGTCTGGCTGTTTGTAAGGATTTTTGTTATATTGATTCTCTGTACTAGCTTCAAAGCTTCAAATTCTGGTAATTATTTCCTTTGGAAAATCATAAAGGTGTCATTTTAACAACCATATGGTGGAAAATAAGTGCAACGTGCTTTTCAACAAGTCTATGTAAAACTCTTTTTAAAAACAAATATATTAAAAAAAATTTTAAGACAAGAATATTGTAAATATAGCATTCAGTATTTTCATAATAAAAATACAGTAATTCAGATCATACAAGTTTCTGGTTGGAACAACAAAATGGACTTTTTCTATTTACAGGTGTAATAATGTCCTTTATATCAGAGGTGTGGAAGAAGAGGAAGAAGATGGGGAAATGAGAGAATAGCATCTTTTGTCGGGATTTTTTTTTATATATATATATTTCTAGACAATAAAGATTTGTTTGTTTTTCAACTTGACTTGCGAACTATTTGTATTCAGATACTTACAAGCAAAGCTCAAATGTCGAACCAGTTGGGAAAGATTACTCACAGAACTAATGCTTTAAAAGCCACCGAATTTCATTTAAGTTGCTTTTCTTTTGTAAACTCAATACTCTTTTTTTCCCCCATAAAGGATAATTATTTATATGCTTTAGATATTTTTATGAAGGTGAATTTCAGCCTTTTCTTGTAAAATTATCTATTAGCTGAGACTTTTTTTTTTTTTGAGACGGAGTCTTGCTCTGTCGCCCAGGCTGGAGTGCAGTGGCCGGATCTCAGCTCACTGCAAGCGCCGCCTCCCGGGTCCACGCCATTCTCCTGCCTCAGCCTCCCGAGTAGCTGCAACTACAGGCGCCCGCCACTTCGTCCGGCTAGTTTTTGTATTTTTAGTAGAGACGGGGTTTCACCGTGTTAGCCAGGATGGTCTAGATCTCCTGACCTCGTGATCCGCCCGCCTCGGCCTCCCAAAGTGCTGGGATTACAGGCTTGAGCCACCGCGCCCGGCCTAATTTTATACATGTTAAAAGTGGCTCAAAAATAACTTGAAACCGTTGCATTTAAAAGGTCTCAGCTGGCCGGGCGCGGTGGCTCAAGCCTGTAATCCCAGCACTTTGGGAGGCCGAGGCGGGCGGATCACGAGGTCAGGAGATCTAGACCATCCTGGCTAACACGGTGAAACCCCGTCTCTACTAAAAATACAAAAACTAGCCGGGGGAAGTGGCGGGCGCCTGTAGTCCCAGCTACTCGGGAGGCTGAGGCAGGAGAATGGCGTAAACCCGGGAGGCGGAGCTTGCAGTGAGCTGAGATCTGGCCACTGCACTCCAGCCCCAGCGACAGAGTGAGACTCTGCCTCAAAAAAAAAAAAAAAAAAAGTATAAAATTAAACATTTTCTTGGTATTAATAATATTCTGTCTTATTTTACTTAGTCAATAAATTACATGTTAATTCTGTGTCAGTATAAGCTAAATGCACATATTATAGCTAAAACTGAAACATCTTCTAAAAATTAAAATGATTGTACAGACAGGGCACAACAGAAATTGGGAACTGACATTCAGGCTGAGGGCATATGGTTTGTTCACTAAGGATAAAAAAGTTATTTGAACAAAACGTAATGTGGAATAAAAACCGGTCTCACAGTTATGTTCTGAGACCATAACCTCGAGGTTAAGTTGTAAGCCTTTCAAAACCCTTCAGATATTTTAGAGTTGTACATTGTTAAAATGTATATTCCATAGTAATAACAGCATGCTATGAACTTCCCTACAGATGGGTTGAGAAAATACATCATTTACATTCTCATGTTGTAAGAGAATGGCCATTATTACACTTCAGTGGTCATTTACCGTACAGTTTTATCAGTAAACTATCTTTGTGTATCCCCAAGTGGAACAACTCAAAGTATAGATAACAATGTTGAGCTATAGGACTAATACTTATGATATGAATAAAGACTTCAACAAAAGAAAATAACTTATTCCTAATCCTATAGCCCTTGGAATAAGGGCCGGTCTTCCTCAAATTGATTAGGCCTGGTGCATGGGGCAGAATATTATTAGTGAAAGCCAAAATTTACAAAATATACCTAAGACATTCTGGTAATAAAATGTCTTACTGCTTTTATTCAAGTAAAAAAATATTCTTCTTCTTGTGCTTTTGTTTTTGTTTCATTGACTAAAGGTAGCTGCTGTTTGTTAGCAGATGGAGGTTTTGAATGATAGACAAGTCGTCTTCCCAACTGAAAAGAAACAAAACACTTAATATTTTCCATTTTCTATTGAAATTTGTGAAATACCAATATTAACTTGATTTTTACAAAGAATAATATGGTTTGTAATATTAACTAATCACAGTTAAAAGGGACTTGTAACCTAACGGATGTCTAACATGCTAGGCAAAGTTGAGTAGCAAACTGGACACCGATAAGTATGCAGAAGGAACAACAGTTAGGTTTTATTGGGAAGTGGGAAAACTTAGGTAAAGTCATCCAATAGTATACAATTCAAATGTGGTCAGCCTAGAAAAGCACCATGTTGAAGGCCACCATTTTCTCAGTAAGTGCCATAGCCAGTTTTTCCTTCATGGTTGGAAGAGATGGCTTTCTCCTGTTGAGCACCTGACTAGCATTTAGAAATCTTGTTAAATAAAAAGTCCAGAAAACCATGTACCATCTTGAACACTGGCTGGCTTCTGGAGGTGTTCCCAACAGAAGAGGCTTTGGGAAACCCCTAGTTCATACCTATTCATTCTGGGGCATATATACTCAAGTATATTACTACTTATTTTTCTCTTTACTTTTGGGATTCCCTCGCCTGCTTTTTGTTTTGCTTTTGTAGCTGAATTTGTATAAATTAAATGTATAAGTGGGAAAACTGCCATGATTCTGTGAGATTTGATGGGACATTGCCACTGTGTTCAAAAGGCACTATTGACATTTTAGGACAATTCTTATGTGAGATTGTCCCCTGCATTGCAGGCCCAAGAGAACCTAAATAACAATAGCACTCTTCCCCATCACTGTAACAACAAAAATGTCCTTGGAGGACTAGAATCTCTGAATTCATTCTGCAATATCAGAATTTTTCACTGTCAGAGATCTTTGGTAACATTTGTTATTAATACTGTCTGAAAAAATTACCAATGATGAAGTGTCCTAATTGGGTCAGCTTCTATCAGAGGTCATTGTGTGTTGTTGATTTATCAGATAACCATTTTTTCCCCAATTTTTTCCAGTTTTAGTTTTTAATGCTCATTTTTAGTCTGTTAATTCACTATACATCAAGTATCCATGATGTGCCAGGTATTAGGGATACAAACGTCATAAAACTCATGGTCTAGAAGGAAAGGTGAATATATTAAAAAATAATTTCAATTTGGTGGGTTTACTAAGTAGTCTATGTGGAAGGGTGATGAATGGTTAATTCTTGGGAGGAGAGAACAGGTGAAGAAAGTCTTCATGGAAAGAATTGAACTAGATAAATACCCTTTTTAAGATGAAGTATTTCAATAAAATATTTTGAAGTAATCATCTTTTTGGTATGGCATATATTAACAATTCCATACTTCAGAATTTTTTCAAGTTCTTACCTCAAGAGGTTGGTTGTAAGGCACACAGTAAGCATTCGTTATGCGTTAGCTATTACTATGGTAAGAATCAGTGTCCACAATAGCTTTGCAGATAACCATGAAATTGTCCTTCTGGAATATATTTCAGACTCTATCCCAGAGGAGGGAAAGAGTGGCATATAAAACAAAAGGCCCTCCTTACCCTGTGTAGAAGTGATGGACCACATGTACATGACTGCCTAATCCCAAACTTCTGATTGGAGGACAGGTGGTCTTGCAAAGTACACAAGAACTTTGGCTTCTGGTCCTCATTCTGCTGCTACGTCATAGTGACTCTGGGCAAATCATTTTGACTCCAGCTGTCAATCTCATCTTTACAATGTGGTGATTGTACACAGTCCCCACAGTTACATGCGATTCTCTGGGTTCACTTATCTCCAAAACATTGCTGAGTGAAAGAAGCCAAGTTCCTAGCTATCAGTAAGAAAAGGAATGTGTACATAAATACATATATGTGTGTGTATATTTCCAGAGGGATGCAAATGAACCTGTTAACAGTGGTTGCCTCCAGGAAGGGGAACTGAGGAAGACTGACTTTACACTGAATATTCTTGTATCTTTTGAACTTTGAACAATATGCTTTTATAATCTATTCCAAAAAACTAAAAAAAAAAAAAAAAAAAAAAAAAAAAACCTGATTTTCATGAACCTAGGGCTAAAGAAAAAGAGGAGAGAGAAGAGGCTTCTTTTACTAAGAAGTGTTTGAGAACTGGAGAGCCACTAATTTGAATTTTTCTAAAAGTAACAAGGAACCAGAGAGAGACCAATTGAAGCTGTGAGCAAGAAAGATTATCTTTTTGAAGTTCAACCTGGATAAGTTAGATGAATAAAGTATTTTGGTTTTGTACCACAGAGGCACTCACATATTGATATGGCTGGATCTATTAATAGCAAAACAAACCTTTTTCTTTGGTTGTGCTACTGCTTTTTCCAGAGCAGCTTTTAGCCTTTCCTCTTGGTGTCTTTGTTTTTCTTTCATTTTCTCATCACGAAACCTGTCACAAGAAGGGAGAAACATTCTTGTAACTATAAATCACATTAAGTAAGAAAAGTACATTACTCTTTGATAATGAGCCATGTGAATGGAAGACCTCCTTTAAAGTTAAATGAAAATGACACTTCATCTTTACTCATAACAATGGCTTTTGAATATTCAGGTAAATCTCGACAACAAATACTATTTGGAAATGGGAAGAAATTTCATCATTTTGGAAAATATAAAATATACCCAGATCTTGGTCTACTTTTTTTTTTTTTTTTTTCCCCGAGACACAGTCTCACTCTGTTGCCCAGGCTGGAGTGCAGTGGCATAATCTCGGCTCACTGCAATCTCTACCTCCTGGGTTCAGGCAATTCTCCTGTCTCAGCCTCACAAATAGCTGAGATTACAGGCACACGCCACCACACCCAGCTAATTTTTGTATTTTTAGTAGAGATGGGGTTTCACTACGTTGCCCAGGCCGGTCTGGAACTCCTGACCTCATGATCTGGCCGCCTCGGCCTCCCAAACATTTCAGCACTTTACAGACAGTTTGTATAATAGCTACTTGAATTAACTTTCAGCTACTTTTCCCTCTTTTTAAACCTTTCAATTGAAGTGTCACATACATACAGAAAAGTACACAAAGGCATAGCTTAGTGAGCTGCCACAAAAGTGTACCTTCCAATTAATCTTTTTGAATAATATCCTCAAATTATGAGCAAGAAATGCTATTTGTCATACTCTCTTTAGGGTTATTTTGAGGGAAAAATTAATCTGTGCAACTTATCAAGTACAAAGTGGTGAGCAATAGGCACTAAATACGTGATAGCTATTTTATGAATCTATTGAATGATATTCTAAGTGTAAGGTTATATACTAGGGAATGGAAATAACATGTACTGAGCATTTCTATTGCAAAATTAGGTGCCCCAAACCATGGGGAAAATCAGCTAAAATTTTTTTTTTTTTTTTTTTTTTTTTTTGATATGGAGTCTTTCTCTGTCGCCCAGGCTGGAGTGCAGTGGCACAATCTCGGCTCACTGCAAGCTCCGCCTCCCAGGTTCATGCCATTGTCCTGCCTCAGCCTCCCGAGTAGCTAGGACTAGAAGCACCTGCCACCATGCCCAGCTAATTTTTTTGTATTTTTAGTAGAGATGGGGTTTCACCGTGTTAGCCAGGATGGTCTCGATCTCCTGACCTCGTGATCCGCCTGCCTCGGCCTCCCAAAGTGCTGGGATTACAGGCGTGAGCCACCGCGCCTGGCCCAGCTAAAATTCTTTTTAAGAAGAATGTAAATAATTGGAATTACATTCATGTATCACTGCTAAAAATGAGTTGTAATTACACGTTGATGCAAATATATTTTTACTGTAAAAAAGATGCAAGTGCTGTTAGTGTAGTCATAATGAGGTCATCTTAGGGAAGGAGTAACTTTTCATTTATAATTTTTTTTAAAGCTTGCTTTATGTTCAATAAGATCCCATCAGAATCACCGTAATATAGTCTGGACTTCATTTTTACTATGGGTAAGCATAGCCTCCATACATCTGTAAAGTAGTAGGCAATAACAAAATATCTAATACTAGTGGCTAATATTTGAGTACTATGTGCCAAGCATGCTCTTGTAATTTACTTGGATCATCTAATTTAATCCTCACAACAACCTGTAAGTACCATTATTACTCCCATTTTACAGATAAAGAAACCACCTAGAGTGCTTGTGTTGCCTAAGGTCACAAAGTCATAAATAGTTGAACTGAACTCGCTCAGCATAGTCTAATCCCCAGGCTAGTAGCCAGAGTACTAGTCGGCCTCTCAACATGTGTTTTGCTATTACATGAACATTATCCCACTTGTAAACATTCCCTACATGCCACAGTAGGTAGGGGTCATATTTACAATAATCATTGCCTCAAACTAGGACAGTAGGCCCTCCATATTCACAGTTCCACATCTGGGCATTCAATCAACTGCAGATTGAAAATATTTGGAGAAAAGTCCCAACAATAAAAATACTACAAATTTTAAGCAATACAGTATGACAACTCTAGCGTTTACATTGTATTAAGTAGTCAAGAAATGATTTTAAAGTATATAGGAGGATGTATGTAGGTTATATGCAAATATGCCATCTTATATGAGACATAAGCATCTGCAGATTTTGGCATCCTTGGGAGGTCCTGGAACCAATCCCCTACAGATACCAAGGGACAACTGTTTGTACATAAAAGTTCTTATTTAACTTGGTATGGAAATTTGTAAATGAATGCATTCTAAAAAGCCACAGTCAGGCCATACCACCCTCAATGCACAGATCTCCTTTGAAGGGCACCAAGCTATGCAAGGATGTGAGGGATGGGATGGGGCTCCAGGGACGATAATCCTCATGTGGTTGTCTTGAATAAATGAGTGAACGTTGTGTAAGTGTTGGCAGTTATACACTGCAGAAAACCCTCACTGTGTAGCTCTGACTTTCAAACGATTCCTTCATTAGGAATTAGGAGCCCTTCATGGGAGAACTACAGGTAGATTGAGTCTGCTTGCAGTTTTCCCATGACGGGCTCCTAATTCTATGCCTTGGGTCCTTCACCACCAATGCAATTCTCCTTCCCCATGATAGCTAGTCAAAAATTTTCATGTAATTACTTATTCATAAATTTTATATAATTACCAAAGGTTTGCTTTTCCAAGCTAGTTTGTCCATCCCAAACTAGGTCAGTTGCCCCTGGTGAACTCTGTTCACCCAGTTCCTTCCTTCGCAGTGCTCATTACCATTGGTAATGACACATTTATTTCCTAAGAATATTTGATGAATGTGTCTTCCATGCTAAATAATAACTGTATGAGGAGAGCAGGGTTGGATTTCATTCCTCCTCACTGTGTCCCTATAATATGGCATTACACGGCCGGGCACGGTGGCTCAAGCCTGTAATCCCAGCACTTTGGGAGGCCGAGACGGGCGGATCACGAGGTCAGGAGATCGAGACCATCCTGGCTAATACGGTGAAATCCCGTCTCTACTAAAGAATACAAAAAACTAGCCGGGCGATGAGGCGGGCGCCTGTAGTCCCAGCTACTTGGGAGGCTGAGGCAGGAGAATGGTGTAAACCCGGGAGGCGGAGCTTGCAGTGAGCTGAGATCCGGCCACCGCACTCCAGCCTGGGCGACAGAGCCAGACTCTGTCTCAAAAAAAAAAAAAAAATATGGCATTACACAAGAGACTTGCTAATGTGTTTGTGGAATCTGAGCAAAACCAGCTACTCGTTAAGTAATTCTCATCCTTATGGAATATACTTTTGCCGCCGTTCTTTCTGTTTCATCCTCTCAATTGCCTCCACATTTTCTTTGGGAATGGATTCGATGAGGTCACACAGTTCTACCAGGCGAGACTCTACTTTTACCAGCTTTTGAATTGGGTTGAGGCCGTCATCCTCAGCATCTCCAATGCAGACTTTGTATACTTCAGTAATCTTTTTACTAAGTGAGTCTATCAGTATTTCCTGAGATTGAGAAGAGCAGAAAACATGAACATCACATTGCACATTCAATAAATATATAATACCATTTTACTATATTACAGTAAAAACCCATGTATATGCTATTAAATGTTTACTTTTTATTATTATTATTATTATTTTTTGAGATGGAGTCTTGTTCTGTCACCCAGGCTGAAGTGCAGTGGTACAGTCTCATCTCACTGCAACCTCTGCCTCCCAGGTTCAAGCGATTCTTGTGCCTCAGCCACCTAAGTAGCTGGGATTACAGGCATGTGCCACCACCGCCCAGCTAAATTTTGTATTTTTAGTAGAGATGGGGCTTCACCATGTTGGCCAGGCTGGTCTCGAACTCCTGACCTCAGGTGATCGGGCTGCCTTGGCCTCCCAAAGTGCTGGAATTACAGGCGTGAGCCACTGTGCCTGGCCTGATGTTTACTTTTTTTTAAAGGAGAAGTTTTAATAAAACAGATCATTGAATAAATGCAGCAGTGACATTTAACTTATAATGTATAGTCAGAGCATTACTATAGTAACACCTTGGATTATTTTCTTAAAATATATTGAACTCTAGATATAAAAAGTAATTATAATGGGCAGAATATTTTTTGCTTGAATGTTTTTGTATATCTGACTCCCTAAGAATTCAAATATGCGAGGCAACAAACATTTTAAATCGTTTTTTGCAGCTCAGATGCATTTCCTTTTGGCACAATATGTAACGCAGCTCCCCTCTTTTTTGCATATATTACTCTGTTATAATTTTGAAACTATAATCATCCTATATGATAGTTCTCTGCCTTATCCTTATAGACCAGGAGAGCAGGAGCTACATCTTATGCTTAAACTTACGACTAAAACGGTGCTTTGCACATAACTGTGCACTGGATAAATGCTTGCTGAATAAATGACTGAATGCATTCTCTCAGAAAAAAAAGTTGCAAGCAAACAGGTACCCAGGCTGGCCTACTGAAGCCTTTTCAGAAGTATCATTTTCACTGTTTTCGTTGGGAAGCCATTGCAGTATTCTAGTCTAAACAAAAGCTTAGGCCAAACCTTGCTGATCCCTGTACCTCGACACTGTGCCGTTTTAACTGTTGGTGGAGATTCTTGAGGTGGTAGGTAACTTGTCTCAGGACCGTAAGCAAATTGTCATCCTCTTTCACCATTGTGAACCTGGTGTTTGCAATTAAGAGGAGCTCAACAAACTGCTGGGCAGTGTGAATCACTCTCCAGGTAGTATTCTGCCCCATTTCCTGCTTCCGCTCAAGAAGATGAGCATCACCATAAATCCAGCGACAAATAACTCTCAAGACAGATGTGGCTCCTGGAGCCATGGGAAGCCCTTCCTGGAACCATGAACACCTTACAGAGCCACCAACACAATTACAACCCAAGATATGATATCAAGAGTGTACTTCCAACAGCTTTTCTCTTCCACCTCCTAGCTTAAAAAGCTTTCTGATGGTCCTGTTTAGCATAAAGCTCCTTTTTACCTTCGTAAGGTAACACTTACTATATTTCCTATTTACATGAATGACATGATCCTTTTAGAAAACTTGGAGAAATACATAATAATAGAAAACAGCAAAAGTCCTATATTGGCCATAAAATTCCCTTTTCCTCTTTCTCTAAAATAACACTGTGTTTCTTATTTATGTAACAGCACGTTCTTTTTCTAAACCTTGGAGACATAGAAAAATATACAAGAAAATAAAAGTAACCCATCGGATTGAAATATTGTAAATTGCATATGAAAACAGCATTGCTGCAACGTGAGTCACTAAATAAAGCAGAGAAAAATGCTTTAAAAATATATTCACCACTGGTTTTGAGGAAAAACAACTTTAAGATGAGAGTGGTTGCTAGTTGATGGAAATTTCTGAAGGAGACCTCTTGAACACTTAGCTGGCTTGAGAGATGGATGAGCAGGGCAGTGGCTTTTTACGATGTCTTTTCTACACCACTGCCCCCTCCCCCTTTTTTTTCTTAAATTCCCTCTTCTAAGAGGAGAGAAAATGGCGAGAAGAGATATTTTCTTAAGATAACAAGGTAAGAACAAGAGATAGGAGACAGGAGAGGAGAATGAGATGAATGAAGGTATTCACGTATGAAAAAGGGGTTGAGAGCCTGGCCTGACAAAGCAAAAAGGCAAAGAAAAGGGAGCACAAGGCACAGGCCAATTGACGACAGGGAAGGGAAGTTTCAGCCCCATCCCTGGAACTGCCCCCAGATGGCAGGCGCAACCCGCAGTACCTCGGAGGAGGAGCTGTCAAGGGAGTCTGCCCGGGGGGAATGGGACAGGAATTATGGAAGACTGATATCGGAGAACTTCAGGTGCCTTTCAACAGTGAATGGGAAGTGATATGACCAGAGCAGTGTTTTAGGAGGAATCATTGTATCAAAACTGGAGAGGGGAAGGCGGGGATGGATATCTAGATGTCATTGAGAGTCTTTTCAAACTCAAGGGTTCTGTCATTCTAATCCATGTCACATTCTGTGTGTTGACTGTACACAGTTCTCTCAATTGCAACTGATCGCCTTCTTGTTCCAAGAAAACAGTAAAACCAGAGATAAACACATTCCTCAAATTGAACAATGAAGCAGTTTATGTTCCATTTCATGTTCAGTGAAGAACTAACAACTGCTACACTAAACAACATGGATGAATCTCACAAACATAGTGTTGAGAGAAAGAAGCCAGACATGTTACATGATTCCATTCCAATAAAGTTCAAAAACAGGAAAGCTGATTGATGGCATGAGAGGTCAGGACAGTGGGAAAGAGGGCTGGGAAAGACTGGAAGCAGGTGTGAGGAAGGTTTGCAGGGGCTGATGAGGGTGTATTCCCTGATCTGGGGTGTAGCACACGGGTGTGTTTGCTTTGAGGAAATTCCTTGAGAGGTACACTTGTGATTTGTGCACTTCTCAACATTACATTATACTTGAACTTAAAATTTTATTTTAAAAGTAAAATACTGGATCAAGGGCAAAATTTTTAGGGGATTAAGTGTCATTAAGAGTGTGGAAGTGGCCGGGCGCGGTGGCTCAAGCCTGTAATCCCAGCACTTTGGGAGGCCGAGACGGGCGGATCACGAGGTCAGGAGATCGAGACCATCCTGGCTAACCTGGTGAAATCCTGTCTCTACTAAAAACTACAAAAAACTAGCCGGGCGAGGTGGCGGCGCCTGTAGTCCCAGCTACTCAGGAGGCTGAGGCAGGAGAATGTCATGAGCCCGGGAGGCGGAGCTTGCAGTGAGCTGAGATCTGGCCACGGCACTCCAGCTTGGGTGACAGAGCGAGACTCCGTCTCAAAAAAGAAAAGAGTGTGGAAGTTTTGAAAGAATAAATTTCATTTCATACTGATAGCTCCAGAGTAACATAACTTATGAATATCACAATCAGATATGTCAGTTACACCTCAATAAAGCTGGAAAAGAAACTTAAAAAATTAAATGCAGTTAAATTAACTCCAAGGATTATGTTTTGTATATTCTGAGATCTGAAAAAAAATGGAGGTAGAGAAGCAAAAAATCCTAAGAATACCCTTCACTCCCAATTTTCCTGCTTCACCTCCCCCTCCCCACCCCCCATTTCACATCTCTAGAAGACACTACGGATTATTAGTCCCACTTCTCCGGAGTGTGCAATACATGAATGCCAAATTTACACTTGTGAACAAAATTTCATGGATAGCCATTTTAAAAGGAATTTTATGTCAATTCTACTTTCTTTAGGTATCTGGTTGCCTCGATGTTAAAGAGTATCAAAAATGCCGCTTTTATTTTTTAATAGTTGCCCCAAATTTGGATGAAAGGGGCTTAGTTGGGGTGGGGCAGGGAGGAGGGGAGATACACAAATATTTATCTGACATTTTGCATGTCAATTGGTTTCAGATTTAAAACAGTTGAAGTGTGGAAACCACTCAAATGTCCATCAATAGATGAATGAATAAACAATATATGGTATAAACATACAATGGAATATTGTTCAGCCGTAAAAATAATGCAATCGTGATACATGCTACAGCATGGATGAACTTTGAAAACATGCTAAATGAAATTAACCAAACACAAAAGGACCAATATTGTATGATTCTTTTTTTGTGATGTACCTAGAATAGTCAAATTCAGAGAGAAAGTAAAATGGTGGTTGCCAAGGGCTAGGAGAAAGAGGGAGGACTGGAAAGTTATTGTTTAATGGGTATAGAATTTCAGCTTTGCAAGATGAAGAGTTCTGGAGATTGCAAAACAACGTGAATGTACTTAACACTACTAATCTGTACATTTAAAAATGGTTAAGATGTTAGATTTTTATGTTGAAAAGATGATGAAAAAGTTGTGGAAATAGTGGTGATGGTTCCACAACATTGAGAATGTACTTATGCCACTGGATCGTGTGCTTAAAATAAGTAAGTGGTAAATTTGGTTATGTATATTGTATCACAGTTTAAAAAAAAAAATGGTTAGGAAAAAACAGCACTGAATTGAAAGGTGGCTATCATCACACTTCTTGGCTCCGGCAATGCACAACCCCATCCCCTACTAACTCATGGCACTAGAACCCCCTAGGAAAGTGTGTGTGTGTGTGTGTGTGTGTGTGTAGGAGCCATAAACAGCTTGTGCTTTTTGTAACCCTGTTCACCTGTGGGTAGGGGAGGACAGTCTTCTTCTGATGCAGTTCCCCCAGTTCAACCTCTGTTTGAAAATCAAGTTCACATCCATAAATGTGATGTTGTGGCAGGCCAGGTCTCACTAACGCGGGCTTCCATAACAACTGTTTCAGTACTGACTGAGTGGTTAAGTTCAATATTGAAAGCCAGTGCCCTTATACAAAGGCTGGAATGTAACAAAAGCCCACCAAGAGTTTTGCCTAGGCCTTTCCTGGGCCTTAAAGTATGACAAAATAATGAAGGAATTCTTAACAGGACCCGTTTAGGATTAAGCAAGTTTTATTGGGGGTGAAGAAACTCCCCAGGCCTCCACAAACAAGTTTACTGGGGGTCTGAAGGAACTACCTAAACCTCCCTGATTTAGCAGGAGACAAGATAAGGGTAATCACCCCAGCACCTGGACCCATTTAGATTAAGTAAACTTACTGAGGCTCCAGAGGAAGGTCTTCAGGACTCAGACCTTAGTTATAGATGAGAAGAAGTTAATCACTTATGTTTTTAGATGAATGCACACTTACACATAAACATATAGCTTAGAAGGTATATAAGCTCTAGAAAACTGCAATTTTGAGTTGGTCTGGCAATAATTTCCAGGCCTTTTCCCTGTAATCAGTTACAGAAATAAAAACTGTCTTCCTCCCCAGTTATTCTGCATCTCATTATTGGGCCACGAGAAATAGCAGCCTGACCCTCAGTTTGGTCTCAGAACAATGTTAGCCTCGTATATTAGCTTTGATTTTTTATTTCATTTGAGGTTTTTATAAGGTAATCAATGTTAGATGGAGCTGGTTGTGGCTCTAAAAGCTAACCTAATCATTCATTCAACAAACATTTATTGAGCACCAACTTTTAAGGGGACCCTCAACTGAACTAAGAATGATAAGTTAATCCCTGCCCTCGAGGGGGTTTGCATCTAGCTGAGAGATGAACTTCTCAATAAGTAAGTGTACTAGCACACATCACAGCTGTTTTTGTTTTGTTTTTTTTTGTTTGTTTGTTTGTTTTTTGAGACGGAGTCTTGCTCTGTCGCCCAGGCTGGAGTGCAGTGGCCGGATCTCAGCTCACTGCAAGCTCCGCCTCCCGGGTTCACGCCATTCTCCTGCCTCAGCCTCTCGAGTAGCTGGGACTACAGGCGCCGCCACCTCGCCCGGCTAGTTTTTTTTTTTTTTTTTTGTAGTTTTTAGTAGAGACGGGGTTTCACCGTGTTAACCAGGATGGTCTCGATCTCCTGACCTCGTGATCCGCCCGTCTCGGCCTCCCAAAGTGCTGGGATTACAGGCTTGAGCCACCGCACCCGGCCACAGCTGTTTTGATAATGAGTCTACACAGGCCTGAAGAGGCAGAAATCTAGTACAGGCTCGGTGCTGGGAAAATTTTCTAGTCAGTGTTGAGTCACTGTTAATTGTGTTGATTCACTACTTCCTCTGTTAATTACTCCTTGAATTACCACCAAAATGATAACACACAGTGAACTACTACATATGTCTAGGCTCTGACTAAAAGAAATGTATTTCAAGGGGAAAACTATGGTCAATATCATGGATTGTAATAGAGCAACGTTTTAAGAGAACTCCAATGCCAATTCGAATGCTTTCTGCCTATGTACATTGGCTATTACATACTGGCAAGATAAATTCCAAGCTGGCTTTCGACTTCTGTCATCAACCTAGGATTTGTGATTTGCTTTAACTCCCCTATTCACATACTTAGGACACAGGGAATACAAATTATAATCATGAGCCACAGTGAAATCACCATAGGCAAAGAATGATTACCTGAGCGTCTGAATTAAATTCTCCAAAGCTAAAGAGCCTGGACCTTAATTGCAATTCTGCTGCTTTCTCCTCTTCTCTCATACAATTAGCTTTAAGCATTTCTTCTTGCTCCAAAAGAAACTCTATGTTGCTATTTCTATTGCAAAAGAAGAAAGAGACCCTCATCTGAAATGTGTGCTTAGTGAAATAACCATCAGTCAGGAGCTTCAACACTCTAGATCATGTGTCAAAATCCATGAAGTGAGCCAAATACAAGTCTGTATTTGAAGACATTGTCAAAGTACATGCAACTTTTCAAGTTAAAATGAGAAAAATGCATGCACAAATCCTGCTTTAAACTTCCATCAGAAGGCATGTGCTTCCCCTCCTCTACTTTTGTGGTTCCCCTCGAGTTCCCCCAAATAGCAGCAGAGCTGAGGCATCAGGAATCCAGTGTTCTCAAATGTGGCTGATAATCAGAACAGCTGGGGAGCCAAGAGGGAAAATATGGACTCCTAACTCCCTCACCTAGAGATTCTGATAAGATCCTCTAGAGATGGAGTCTATAGATCCCCCTTTCCTGCCCACCTGCACCCACCCTGTCCCAGAAATTCTTATTGTGGAGGTGGGTGGAGGGCCACCAGACACTGTGAGGACTGGAAAAGACACAAGGATTAAAAAGTCTCACAGATGGTAATGGGAAGCTGTGAGATAATGATTTTTAGGTTCTTACCTTCTGAACAAATTAATTTGTCTTGAAGTTAAATGTAGTTTGACCTATTGTTTAAAAAGATTGCCATCTTCTGGCCCAGAAAACTTTCTGAAAAAAAGATTCTACACATTTTTGCAATGAGTAGATATAAAGATCTATTCTCTGTAATTCAACTCTTTTTCAAGTTTGTAATATTATATATTGTTAGATGAGGAAGGAATTTTGTGAGGGATCAAATCCAGCCACTTTCCCCTGACAGAAATCCTTTCTGTATTTGCCCTGATATCTTGACAGGAACTTTATAAAATGATACAATATTTAATCACAAAAATTATTTTTTTGAGAGTCATGGCCAATGAAAATACATTTGTTAGCATTATCATCCACAGCATGATTTGGTAAAGTAAATGATAGCTAGCCAAGAGGGCGAAAACTACACTGGACAAAAGTTAAGGCAGTAGGTACCATTTTAATTCTTTTTAGTCTTTTTTCAAAATATCTTTTATTGTTACTAGCTAGGAAAATATATTGACAAGTGAAAGGAAGTAGGGACAAAATTAAAGCCAGTCTATTCTGTGTAAATATGACGTCTACCTTTTGCACTCCACAATGTAAACTGTTAAAAACCCCAGCCTACATTCACAGAGACCACGAGGAAGAGCCACAGGCAGATGAGTTGGACCCAGGCTCTGGTTAGAAATTGCTTAATGGAATAAATCTACTTGTTTATAATGACTTACGTTTTATCCTGTATAACTTTTTCTCTTTTGTTTACCTCTTCAAGATTTTCATCTACATCTTGGGAATATTGAAACAAAGTAAGATTCTGCTCTTCCAGCTCTCTGAGGACTTGAAGTAACTCCTCTGGTTCCTTGAAATAAAGGGCTGGCTCCTAATTCATCAATAATGAAGAATATAATTTACTTAAAAATGTGCTACCTATGCACACGTGACTTATCTAGAAAATACAGTGGGGTAAAGGAAGGTGTTTCTAAGCATGAGGGAGACGCAGGTAGGGATTTGTATGGGAAACTTGTCTATTTCCAAGTGAGAGCTGGCTCTCAGAAGGAGCACATTTGAAATGTTGTGGGGAGATGAGGGTATTAAAAAAGGGATGGGGAAGAAAAAAGGAAGAAGAGGGTGAGGAAAAAGCAGAAGAGGAGGCAAGTGCAGGAAAAAGGGAAAGGGAGAAAGAATAGAAGATGACAGGAGGCTGAGTGAAAGTCATTTTCTCCCCACATTTTAATTATTTTATATTTATATGTGTTACCTTAAACATTTTTTTAAAAAATGACTTGGGCATTTGCACACCCATGTTCCTCATTATTCACAATAGCCAAGACATGGAAGCAACCTGAATGTCCATCAATGGATGAATGGATTAAGTCCATGTAGTATACACATACAATGGAATATTATTCAAGTTTCAAAAGGAAAGAAATCGGCTGGGTGCGGTGGCTCACGCCTGTAATCCCAGCACTTTGGGAGGCCAAGGCAGGTAGATTATGAGGTCAGGAGTTCAAGACCAGCCTGAGCAAGATGGTGAAACCTTGTCTCTACTAGAAATACAAAAATTAGCCAGTCATGGTGGCGGGTGCCTGTAATCCCAGCTACTCAGGAGGCTGAGGCAGAGAACTGCTTGAACTCAGGAGGCAGAGATTTCAGTGAGCCAAGATCATGCCACTGCACTTCAGCCTGGGCAACAAGAGTGAAACTCCATCTCAAAAAAAAAGGAAAGAAATCCTGTCATGTGCTATAACATAGATAAACCTTGGCTACAGTATGCTAAGTAAAAGAAACCGGGCACAAAAAGATGAATACTGAGTGATTCCACTTATATGAGGTATCTAAAATAGTAAAACTCTTAGAAACAGAATGTAGAATGGCAGTTGCCAGGGGCCATGGGAGGGAGAAAAGAGGAATTGTTTAATGAGTATAGAGTTTCTGTTTTGCAGAATTGGAAAGTTCCAGGGATCTGTCGCTTATAGTTGACACTACTGTACTGCACGCTGAAAATGGCTAAAATGGTAAATTTTTTATATGTTTGTTTGTCACAATTTTTTAAAAAGATGACTTGGTAAGGTGTGTAATATACAACAATGAATGGTATTTGTTGTCCCTTTTGAGTTTCTGTGGTTGCATTTAGGGTGATGTTAGCTCAAAGTCAATCTTGCAGCAATAAAGTGTTGTTTTGTTGAAGGCCTATTTATTTCATGGTTCAGCTACCCAACACATCTCAAGTCCCAATAAAATGCAATCAGAAAGTGGCTATTTTTACAGGAAGATTGTTGATTTTATATATATATATAATATATATATATATATATAATATATATCCTAAATCATTACCTTCTTCTAGATACTTATACAATGTCTTATGACAAAGATAAATTACATATCCAATTGGAGAATAGTATCAAAATTATATTTCTTTCCGGAAGGTTTGTGCAATATTTTGAATGAAGTATTTTAATTTCAAAAGAATAAATGATCATCAATATTTTTCACCAAACACAATATTTAAACCAGCAAATATAATCTGGTTACCAAATCAAAGTCCATTTCATCATCTAAAAGGAATTCCAAACTGTCTTCCGAGCCGAAACTTTCAGTCAGGCTATAAAAGAAAAAAGAAAAAGAAAATATCTGATTTGTGAGCCATTTTCTGTCAACAGGTTTGCATTTCTTTCCAAACTCTCTTTGGAATGCAACTGTAACATAATTATTTTCAATAGCAGGTTCAGCCTTTTAGGGAACTGCTGATTGCAGAAATCAATGGATTCCATGAATATACAAATAAAATTGGATTCTGTCCCAGACAAAGCTGACATACACAAACAATGAGACCACATGGGAGGGCCATACCATATGGTACCAATTATTTGAGGTGTATCTATGAAGTAAGGTAACTTTATTTTTAAAGAAACACGTGACAGCCTACATTGCCTCATCCCTTTGTCCCTTTGAATGCATTCTTCTTGAGAATCTAAGTGTGCTCTACTGCTTAAAGTGAAAGCTGTATCACAGCCTTCTGACTGTCCCCAGGTAAGGCAATGCTTCTCTCTTTAAGAGCAGATTTTACTTCTCAAAATATCTTCCAATCAGGCTGACAAAATGTTGCTTGGGGTGATGGACAATGAGGTACCTCCTTAAAGCATAATCATGTGGCTTGGAAAGTAGCTCTGGAAAAATCCTGTAAGAAAGATCAATGGAAACTGATTGCAATATTAAAGAGGCAGGGATAGGGACAGAGTAAGTTGGCTGTTGGTGTGATCTAGGTCATTAACACTTTCAGATAGAGGGCAGTGGTGATGTCAACGAGTAAGTGTATGGGGAGGGAGGAGAATTTAGAGATATATGGAAGAACAAAATAATGGGAACCAAAAATAGAAAGGGGCTTGGGGCCATAAGAGAAGAGACAAAGATGACTCCAACATTTGTGGTCTGGAGCCTGGAAGAATGGAGGTAGCACTCATAGGAAGGAAAATGGCTTACAGATGGGATAAGGAAAAGATTAATATTTGCTTTATTCATGTTGAGTTTGAGGGGACAAAATACACACCTGGAGCTGCCTGTTGAGCAGTTGGAGAGAAGGTGTGGGAAAACAGAAAGGGCCAGGGACATAGATTAGTTTTAGGGAAACATACCCTGAGAAAGTATTTGATATTACAGTCCACCCTTCTCTGCTCTTGGGTTGAGCAGCATCACTTTCTAGTCACTCTTTTCCCACCTCTCTGATACTTTTGTGGTCTTTTGGACTCCTCCTCAGTCTTCTTCCCTTCTTCTTCTACCCATTCTTTTGGGGAGACCTCATCCTTCTCATGGATTCAACCACTGCTAATACACCAATGACTCCCACATCTCTATCTCTTTCTCGAGCTCTAGATTTCAATGTTAAACCTTCAACTGGACGTCAGTACCCACATGGCTGTCCCATAGGGAGCTAAAACAAACATCCAAAATCACAGTCCTTCTCTTTTTCCTCAGGCGGGCCTGCTCCTCTTACTGGGTTCCCAATATTATTGGATGGCAAGACCATGCTAGAAATCTGGGAGTTATCTGTAACCACTCTCTTTTCCTGACACTTCCCTCAATCTTTACATAAGCCCTTCAAAGTCTTGTCAATGCCACTTCCCTAATGTCTCTCACGGCCTTTCCTTCTTTGTTCCCGGTGCCGTTATCTGGTTTAGGCAGTCCAATCTCTTTCACCTGAATTGTGACAATAGGCTCCTAACTGGCCACTGTATCTCTAGTTTTGTCCTCCACCATTTCATTCTCTAAAATACTGCCACATCCATCTTTCTAAAGTGCAAATAGGATTGGGTCTCTGTCATACTCTTGTTTAAAACATTCAGTGTCTCCCCAGGGTCCTTGGAACAAAGCACAGACTGCTTAGATAGATAGTATCACCACTTTCCTGCTTATGGTGCGGTGCCCATATACTCCCTGAGCCTCTCCCCTGTTTACCCAGAATGATAAACCAGTCATTCTGACAGAACCAAGCTCTGTCATCTCTGTACCAGAAAGCACTCCCTCTTCCAGAGCTTGTCCTCACTAACTCCTCCTCCTCTTATAGACTCAGCTTAGAGGCAACCTGTTCTGAAGTACATTCACCAATCCTGCCATTGCCCTCCCATGCCCTCACCTCTCCTCTGAGTTAAGAGTCCTACCTTTGCATGCCTGTGGCACTCTGGGCTTATCCTTCTAATAACATTATCACATTGTATTGCAATCAACTTGTCTGTCTTCCTCCCTAAATGGTAAGCCCCTTGAGGGCAGAGATGGTCTTTTATTTATTGTTAGGGCACTCAAGAAATATTTGTTGAATGAATGAATGAGACTAGGAGAGTGGTGAGCTTTCTGAGGGAGCGAATGTGGTGTCTGCATGTTACTGTGTGCATCTAGATGCAGAAAAGGCATTTGGCAGGATTCAACACTCATTTTGATAAGAACTCTCAGGAAAACTGGAACAGAGAGGGACTTTCTTAACTTGATAGAGTATCTACATCTACAAAAATCCTCCAGCTAACATTATACTTAATGGTGAAAAACTGAATCCTTTCCAGACTGGGAACAAGACAAAGATAACTGCTCCATTTACTCTTATTCAACATCGAAAGTTCTACCCATTGCAATAAGGCAAGAAAAAGAGATAAAAGGCATAAAGATCAGAAAGGAAGAAATAAAGCTGTCCTTATGTGCAAATGACATAATGGTCTATGTAGAAAATCCAAAGGAATCTTTAAAAACAAAACAAAACTCTTGAACTAATAAGTGAGTTCAGTATGGTCAGGGTATACAATCAATTTTATTTCTCTATATTAGCAATGACTTCATAGACAACAGAATAAAAAGTACAATACCATTTACACTTGTTCAAAAAGAAAAGACAAAAATATTTTGCTATAAATCTAACAAAACATGTATAGGATTTGTAAGCTGGGAACTACAGAAGGCTGAAGAAATCAAAGAAGATCTAAACAAATGGAGAGGCAGACTGTGTTTATGGATTGGAAAATGTAGCATAGTAAAGAAATCAGTTCCCCCCAAATTGATATAGAGGGTTGTGTTAGTTTCTTAGGACTGATGTAACAAACAACAGCTTAAAACAACAGTAATTTATTCTCTCACAGTTCTGGAGGCTAGAAGTCAAAAATCAAGGTGTCAACAGGCCATGTTCTCTCTGAGGGCTCTAGGGAAGAATCTATTAATGCCTTTCTCTTAGCTGCTCCTGTTGCCAGCAGTCCTTGGCTTGCAGCCACATCACTTTAATCTCTGTCATCACATGGCATTCTCCCTGTGTCTCTGTGTCTCTTCTCTTGTAAGGACACCAGTCATACTGAATTAAAGGTCTACCCTAATGACTTCATCTTACCTTGATTACATCTGCAAAGGTGTAATAAAAAATATGTTTTTTCCAGATAAGATCATGTACATAGTACCATGGGTTAGGATTTCAACATCTTTGTGGGGGACATAATTCCACCCATAAAAAGATTTAACACAATTCCCATCATAATTCCAGAAAGATTTTTTGTAGATATAGATAAGATTATTTTAAAATTTATATAAAAAGAATAGCCAACACAGTTTTGAAAAAGAGGAATTACATAAGAACTCTCCCTGACCTTAAAACTAATAGCTACAGGCCATTTCCTGTTCCCTGTGGTTGTGTCTTGGAATCTGGAGCAATGAAGACCTCTGTGCTCTTAGGCAGGTCCTTCCTGTTTTCTCTATTGTTTTGGAATTCTTCTGGGCTCAACCCAGACATGAGACACAGATCTTCAGTGGATAAAGAAGACACTGGACTGCAGCAATGACTGAGTTGACTATTGATGGCCTAGGTCACTGTCTGACTTGCAATAGTTTCAACATGTTCTGATGATTGGTTGTTAGTCAGAATGAAAATAAGGCCCTTTGATAACAACACAGAAATTAAAACTAGCGACATACACCTGGGAGATAACTGTCCTGTAACAAGACTGTTGCCATTTAACTATAAGTTTTCTTATCCTGTCACTTCTTTTGGGATTAAGAAAATTATGTTCCAAAGAAATGATGTTGCTATATTATCAGAGATCAGTTACAGATCAGTGCTGCATACTACCTATAATTTCTAGTGGTTTGCTTTGTAAAGAGGCTTAAATTCCCATCTGTGATGCATTTTGGAATGAGTGGAATTGATGTCAACACCTTGAAAGATATCACTCAAAACACAGAAGAACAAGAGTCATCAGCTCCCACACAAAGTGAAACATGTGAACCTAATTTTAGCAGTGTTAATTAGGAGCAACTATTCACGAGTCATTGCATCAATACTGCCTGTGTTATAACATCCTCTGCTCCCTAAGGCATGGGAGCAAGTGGTACATACTTGTCTGGGAACCAGTTCCATTAATACTATGGTTGTGTCTGTCCAAAGATAAGTAGCAGTATGTTACCAGTTTCACTACCTTTGGATTTTGGATAACATATCTATACTGTGATATTTACACCTTTTAATGAGTTAATTTTAAGTGTAATTGCCATTCTAACTTTGTATGTGAAATCAAGGTCACACATAATAAACCTTGCCTATACTAAATAATAAAAATAAAAAAGTAATAGCTACAGTAGTCAAGATCATGTGGCAGGACAGTCACATAGATCAATGGAACAGAATAGAGAATCCAGAAATAGGCCCCAATAAATATGCCTACATGATTTTTGACAAAAGTGCAAAAGCAATTCAATGAAAGAAGCCCTTTCAACAAATGGTGCAGGAGCAATTGAGATACACAGGCAAAAAAACACCATCACCACAATCTAAACCTCACACCTTACACAAAAATTAACTCAAAATGGAAAATGGATCACAAACTTACATGTAAAACTATAAAACACTTAAGAAAAAATATGGAAAAAAAATCTTTGAGTCTAAGGCTAGGGAAAATGTTTTAGAATTGACACCAAAGCATGAACTATAAAAGAAAAAATTCATAACTCGAAATTCATCAAAATTGAAACTTTCACTCTACAAAAGACCCTATTAAGAGGATAAAAAGACAATCTACACACTCAGAGAAATTCTTTGCAAACCACATATCCCCAAAGGACTAATATCTAATTATATACAGAATTTTCAAAATCCAACAGTTTTTTTAAAAAGGCAATTCAGTCAGAAAATGAGCAAAAGATATGAATAGGTATTTCATCAGAGGATATAAAGATGCAAACAAGCACATGACAAGATGCACACCACCATTAGCTACTAAGAAAATCAAATTAATACCTAACAGAATAGTTAAAATAAAAGACAGTGCAAACACCAAATGCTGTTGAGGATATGAGGAAACTGGACCCCACAAACAATGCTGGTGGGAATGTCAAGTGATATAGTCACTCTGAGCAACAATTCATCAATTTCTTTAAAAACTGAACATGTGGCCGGGTGTGGTGGCTCATCCCTGTAATCCCAGCACTTTGGAGGCCGAGACGGGTGGATCACCTGAGGTCAGAAGTTCGAGACTGGCCTGACCAACATGGTGAAACCCCGTCTCTACTAAAAATAACAAAAATTAGCTGGGCGTGGTGGCAGGCGCCTATAATCCCAGTCAGACAGCCAAGACAGGAGGATGGCTTGAACCTGGGAGGTGGAGGTTGCAGTGAGCGGGGATTGTGCCATTGCACTTCAGCCTGGTCTACAGAGCAAGACTCCATCTCAAAAAGGAAACAAAAACAAAAACAAAAAATACTGAACACGCATCTACCACCCAACCAGGCATTACATTCTAATTATTCCAGAGAAGTGAAAATTATGTTCACACAAAAGGTTGAACAAAGATATTTCTAGCAACTTTATTCATTATATCCCCAAACTCAAAATAATCCAGATGGTCTCCAATGAGCAAATAGTTAAACTGCAGCACATCCATACCATAGTATACTACTCAACAATAAAAAGGAACCAACTACTGATAGACCAAACAACTTAAGTGGATCTCCAGAGAATTATGCTTATAAAACCCAATCCCAAAAGATTACATACCGTAGATTTCCATTTATAGAACATTCTTGGAATAACACCATCATAGAAATGGAGAACACATTGGTGGTTTCCAGGGGTTAAGGGGAAGTGGGAGAGGGAAGTGGATGTGACTATAAAAGGGCAACATGAAGAACCCTGCGTTGATGTTCTGTATTTGATGGCATCCATGGCAATATCCTGGTTATGGTATTGTGCTACAGTTTTGCAAGATGATACCATTGGAGGAAACTGGGTAAAGGGTATATGGAGTCTCTGTGCCATTTCTTACAATTGCGTGTGAATCTAAAACGATCTCAAAATGAATATTTAGTTACAAAAAATAGTGATTGCAAGTGCCACAGAACCGGATGTCCAGAATTCAGAGGGTGGCTAGAATTCACAGCAAAATGTTTCTGTTTTCCTCAGAGATTGTCGTGATACTGTGACTGGCCCAGATCCCTTCCTCTGGGCTGGTGTACCCAACCCAGGCATCAACATATTTTGGTGTGTTCACGATAGCTGTTTCGTTCATAATAGTCAAACACTGGAAACAACCCAAATGTCCCTCATCAGCAGAATGTACACGTAAATTGTGGTATATTCATAAAATGAAATATTACAGAAAGATTTTTAAAAGAACAAACTACTACCACATATCTCACAGGCATCACATTACATGAAAGAAGCCAGAAACAAAGGAAAAAAATATTGTTTAATTTCATTTATATGGAGTTCAAGATCAGGTAAATGTAGCTAATAGAAATTGAAATCAGAATAGTGATGGAGGAAAGTGAAGAGTGTTAGTACTGACTGGGAAAGGGCATGGAAGTGGCTGTGAGGTATTGGAAAATTTAATTCTTAATCTGGGTGGTGCACAGATGAGCATATGCAGGTATAAAAACACACTGCATGTGAGCTGAGATCCGGCCACTGAACTCCAGCCCGGGCGACAGAGCAAGACTCCGTCTCAAAAAAATCAAAACACTGCATTTAAAATTAGTTCAATTTATTACGTGATAGTTTTACCCTTATGGAAAAGCAAGAATTATAAAAAAAAAAACAAAGTGTGAATTTTGAAGGACATTACAAGTAGATGAATCTACCTGTGAAGGTCCTTTAAGATAAATGGTTCATTGCTCCATTTACCTTAAAGTGAGAATTGGCTTCTGGATGATATCATGCTTTTCTGTTCAGGGAGTTTGGTAATGAACTCACTGAACTATTTACACATATGTTTGAAGGTTACAGAAAACTGGACTTGTGCCCAAAAGACTTAGAGAGTCAAGAAAGTCGTCTTAGCAATTACCATCTGGCAAATCTACCACTTCAATTATTATTTAAATAACTCTTAGAGACAAAATCGTAAGCATAAAAAGAAAAAAGCATACTAAAATCTTCAGTAACTGGAGAATGGTACAAACACTAGGAATCAGAACTGCATTCTAATCCAAGTTCTACAGTAAATGATTTCCATAGCACCGCACTTCTCTGGATTTCTATCTTTATTTGTTTATTTTTTTCAGTCCTTTTCGGTATCTCCAAATCTTCCACTCGTCTAAATGTTGGTGTGCTTCAGGGCACCATCTCCCTAGATAATTGCATATAATTCCATGACTTAAGTACCATATATAAGCCAATGTCTCCCAAATTTATATCTCCACACATGACCTCTTACCTAAACTTCACACTCAAAAATGTAACTTCCTGCTTAACATCCTCATTAAATATTTAATAGGCATCTCCAATTTAAGGCCTTGATTTTCCATACACACTTGAGTTTCCAAAAAGTATTCTTCCTCCAACTTCTCCAACTGAGGACAAAGTTAACCACACTGCTCAAAGCCCCCTACCCAGAAATAGAAGAATCATAAAACTGGGAAAGCCCTTTCCCATTTTTGCTTTTAGGGCAAAGTCTCTCCAAACAAGAAAGAAAGCTTCATCAGTGTAAGCAATTTGTTTTGTTAATTGCTAACATCACCGGTGACTAAGAACAATGCCTGGCATGTTTTAGGAACATGACAGGAACATGTAGGATCAATGAATGAATGACATATTGAACATCATAATTTCCTAATTGGAATAACTTCTAATTATATATAAAGACCCATCTTTAGTAGTACTTTCATTTAGTCATTGGATTGTTGTGAAGTTCAAATAAATTGCATTATAGAAAATGTCTTTTTTTTTGGCAATAAAATGGTAGATTGCTCTACTAGTCTCTGCAGAACAATGGCTTTCCAACTCTGACATTGTCATTTGTAGGTGAAAGTGGGAAGGTTTGTGTTTAAATCTGGACTCTGGATTTAATTGGGGGGACCTTAATTAATTGGAGAACCTTGGATTATGTGTTTAATCTCTCTGGTACTCTCATCCATAAATTGAATATGAGTAAATCTGCCTCATAAGATTGTATTACAAATTACTTTAAATGATACAATATTTATGAGAGTGCCAAACAAGTACAAGGTCCTCAAAAAATAACAACAACAAAATGATGACAGCAATTGCCATCCTGACTGGCATGAGATGGTATCTCATCATGGTTTTGATTTGCATTTCTCTAATGATCAGTGATTTGGGGTTTTTTTTTCATGTTTGTTGGCTGCATGAATGTCTTCTTTTGAGAAGTGTCAGTTTATGTCCTTTACCCACTTTTTAATGGGGTTGTTTTTCCTTGTAAATTTGGTTAAGTTCCTTGTAGATTCTGGATGTGAGACCTTTGTCAGATGGATAGATTGCAAAAATTTTCTCCTACACTCTGTAGGTTGCCTTTTTGCTCTGATGATAGTTTCTTTCACTGTGCAGAAGCTCTTTAGTATAATTATACTTCATTTGTCAATTTTTGCTTTTGTTGTAATTGTTTTTGGCAATCTCGTCATGAAATCTTTGCCCTTACATATGTCCTGAATGGTATTGCCTAGAAAAATAGCTAATGCATGCTAGGCTTAATACCTAGGTGACAGATTGATAGGTACAGCAAATCACCATGGCACACATTTACCTATGTAACAAACCTGCACATCCTGCACATGTACCCCAGAATTTAAGATAAAAATTAAAGAAAAATCATGACAATAACAGAAAAACAATGTTTGTGTGAATTATACCGTTATCATGATGTTTCCTTGAGGGGCCAACTATATTTTAAAATAATTTTATCAATTTTTATAAAGTAGTATATATTTACTGTAGAAATGGTGAATCATACCTACAAATAGTTTTTAAATGAAACCTACCTAGAACCCTGTCTCCCAGACACAATCACTGCTGACATTTTAGCTATACATTCTTCAAATCTTTTTTACTTTCCTTTCCTTCCCTCCCTCTCTCCCTCCATTGCTCCTCTTCCTCCTCCTTCTTCCTCTTCCTCTTCCTCTTCCTCTTCCTCTTCCTCTCTCTCTCTCCCTTCCCTCTCTCTCTCGCTGGAGTGCAGTGGTGAGATCACAGCTCACTGCATGCAACCTCCATCCCTTGGGCTCAAGCGATTCTCCCACCTTGGGATCACAGGCGCACACCACAATGCCCTGCTAATTTCTTTATTTTTTGTAGAGACAGGGTTTCTCCATGTTTCTCAGGCTGGTCTCAAACTCCTGGGCTCAGATGATCCACCTGCCTCACCCTGCCAAAGTGCCAGGATTACAATCATGAGCTACCTCTTCCAGCCCTTCAAGTCTTTTTAACAACCATATCTGCATGTATGGTATTTTATCTGTCATTACATTAACAATGTCATCCAAATTCTTAAAGAACATGATTTCTAAAAGCTGTATTTCCTTTTTCTGAGCTCTTGTTGATGTTCTGTTGAATTGATTTACATGTTTACAACTATTAACAATAATAATATTATTAATAAATTTGGGGGGATTATTTCCATGGGTAAAATTTCTAAATGGAATTAATGAATGAAATGAAAATCATTGAAATTTTCTTCCCCCCAAAATGTGCTAATTTACACTAAAATCAGCAGTGTATGACCGCCTATTTCCTTACCTCCTAATGAAAGATTGAATTATAGCACAGAAAACAACAGCACAAATATCATTGTGGTAAACAAATGAAAAGTCTTACTATATTGTATTTTTTGTAATATGTAATAATAAAGTTTAATATCATTGTTTTAACAATAATGACTTCATTATATGTGTTAAAATGTATACTGTTATATTTTTGTTTTCAAATACAAATTAAAAATTCCACCACCCAATCATAGTGTTTGTCAACTCTTTCTTCATACAATTTCAGACATCTCTCTATGGATAAGAAGACGTCAGAACAGGTATGAAGTTAGGGAGGAAAAGGGGAAAGAAGGGTGAAAGAAGTCCTTATTAGAGATACAGTGTATCCTCATTATTTGTGGATTCCCTATTTGTGAATTTGCTTACATGCTAAAGTTGTTTGTAATCCCAAAATGAATACTACTGGAGCTTTTGTGGCCATTCACAGATATGGATACAGTAGCAGAAATTTGAGTCACCTGACATACACATTCCCAGCTAAGTCAAACCAGGTGATGTTCTGCCATTTGGTTTCAGCACTTATACTGTAAATAAGTATCCTTTGCACAGTCTATTTTGTGCCATGTAATTCCCATTTTTGTGCTTCATGTTGGTGATTTTACTGGTTACAGTGGTTTCAAAGCATAATGCTGAAGTTCTGTCTAGTTTTCCAAAGTGCAAGAAGCTATGATGTGAGAAAATACAAGTGTTAGATAAGCTCAAATCAGTCATGAATCATAATGCCATCAGTCGCGGGTTCGATTTAAATGAATCAACAATATATATTAAATAAGGTGCCTTTAAACAGAAACACACATAAAACACTAATTTTGTAATGATCAGTTGATGAAGATGCTGTGATCAGAGGCTGGAAGGAACCTAACCTGAAACATAATTTCCCCCAGGAACAATGGTTGAGTATTCTCTAATTCAGTTTTCCTAGTGACTTTATAGAACACACCAACCATGAATTCTTGAATCAACTGTACTTTAGAAAACTTAGAAATAAAAATTTTTAATGGATTGTACTATAAATGCTACCATTAATAAAAGTATTACATTACTTTTATTTGAATTTACAGTAAAGTATAAATCATGTAGAATTAAGTAAATCACTAAAAAATATTCAATTTTCTTCCCAACAAGAAATATTAATTCTTAAAAGATCCCTCTAGATTGCCAAATTTAAAGGCATGAATATGGCTGTGAATTTACTAAGAGGCTGGGGTCATTATGTTTTAAACTATGCTTCAAATTTACATACCATTCATAGATTATTTGACATGAGAATATTAGAATTCTTATACTTCCCAACAGATACATCTTCTCTCTACCCCATCCTGAATTTGTTAAATTATTACTGTAACATTGTGAAAGCTTATGCCATTTGCATTTGAAGATGTGACCATAAATTCAATAGTTTTTCAGATTTGCTCTACTTTTAAGCTGATTTCAATACTCATCATCAGTGCTGACTGCAATTTCTCCATTCCTGAGTTATGACTTTGCAATTATTCTTACTATAAATGATTATTGGAATAGAACTACATTGTTGTCTATAGGATGGATGAACACACCTTTGCAAACATACTACACACGCACACACACAACCAGAAACCACCCCCAACCCAGGGACTCACTCGCAAGGTACAAACTGGAAGAGATGAAACAACTGCCATTACTGGAAAACCAAACATCATATGTTCTCACTAATAAGAGGGAGCTAAGCTATGAGGTTGCAAAGACATGCCACAGTGGACTTTGGGGACACAGAGGGAAAGGGTGGGAAGAAGGTAAAGGATAAAGACTACAAATTGGGTTCAGTGTATACTGCACAGGTGATGGGTGCACCAAAATCTCACAAATCACCACTAAAGAAATTACTCACGTAACCAAATACCACCTGTTCCCCAAAAACCTATGGAAATAAAAAAATTAAAAAACAAAAGAAACAACTGCCTTCCTGTGTGTCATTGATTCTAAGACACATTTTTTTCATATTTTTATCTCGGAAAATGAGGTGTGCTTTACAATTGATATCATGTCAGAGTTTAATTGGCAGTGGTTTTTGTTTTTTAGTTAAAAAATTAAAAATCATATTGCATCTTACAATTGATGGCATCTTTGATTTAACAGGATATAGTGGCATAGATCTAAAGGGACAGCCCATGGAGGAGATTGGGGGAGCTATGGATGTTTGGCAGGAATGGAAGAAGTTTGGGTAACTGTGGCAGAAAATGGCAAAGGTGATTGTGTAGGAGGATTCACAGTCAGAGACTGGGAATACCTTAGTCAAAAGATTGTACAAAGGTCAACTTGTCCACGATCATCATCCTCTAATATTTGAAAGGCTGTCATGTGGAAGAAGAAAACATACAGGTTTCATAGGGCTCCTGAGGACAGAATGAGGGCCAGCAAGTCAAATAAATGATGCTGTGTGGGGCTCAAGAAACTCTGAATTTTAGAAATTTGAATTGGCCAGCAGTTGGATAAACTTTCTTATGAGAAAGTGAAATTTATAGAAAGGAGTCAAGAAGAGGCATATGGCTTTAGAGGGTGTCCCTGCCTTAAGTTTGAGGTTTAACAAAGTAACTTCTCTCCCTGTTTTAAGATTCCTATACTCTAAAAATTCATACCCATTTTAGCCTCTACCAGAAAATAACGTAGGTAAATAATCACAAAGAAGAATAGAGAAATGTGTAGGAAGATGTTAATTGTAGAGGAAGAAAGAATCAAACAATATATCCATTCATAGGCAAATGTTTCAATAGCCACTAAAATCTGATGAAATATAACACGGCTGTTGAAAATGACCATTATGAAGACCATGTACTGGCAAGGAAAGCTGTGTCTGAAAGTCTTGAGAAAATATGACACAAAATTACATCTTTACTGATTATATGTAAAAAATACGTAATTTTCTGCATATGGAAAAAGTTAGATAGAAATGTGGAAGTGAAAACAGGTGATGTTTTTGACTGGCAGAATTCTGGGTTAGTCTTTTTTTTCTCTTTCATTTTAAATTTTCACTACTATTGTGGTTAGCAATTTAAGCAACCCTTGTTGTGGGGAAGTTAGTTTGTCTTATTTGAGGGACACCAACTGGGACCTCTCTGATATGAACAACATGTGCTGTAAATTGCTGGTGCTCCTTACTGAAACACTTAGAAAATATATATCTTGAGTTGTTTGGACCTAATTACCTAATAAACAGACCTGTTAGGTGTTTATTTTAGACTACGGGCCCCATCAAAACATTACTGAGACAATAAAGGCAACGTGAACCAAGACAATTTTGGAAACCTTTGACATAGCCCCTACATTCAAATAACTCATCGTCTAGTCTCAAAAGCTAGATCATAAATAATGAAACTAGCAAAATAGGTCATATAATCCGGATGAGTACAAAATGAGGAGGGTGAATTGGAGTGGGAGAAGAGGAGAAGACAAGTAATTTTGATTGCGTGGAAGGCATCAAGAAAAGCTGCACAGGAAGCATGATTTTTAATACTGGTTGTTTATTTCATCTAAATGATAAATGTTCTTATTTTCTTAAATAAAATAAAGTAGATTATACTGAGAAAATGGTAATCTCCTGCCCAGTCACCATCAAAACCCCACTCCTGCTCCCCAGAGCCAATCTCTTTCAATTGTTTTACCTACTTCTCCTGGTAATTGTTCCCCTATCTTTAAATAAGATGCTTATACTGCTAAATCTTGTTTCATAAATTTTCAGCCTTTGTGTTGACTTCCCATTACAGAAGTTAAGGGGTTAGCTTTCTTATGCCATCCTCAACCCACATCCCTCAATTTAATTATATATCAAATACTGGGGGCATCATTATGAGTATATAAATGTTGTTTATTACTGAACCATGTAATGTACCATAATTACATATTCCTTCTCCTAGAACTTATTGTTTTTCCTTGGGTTCTTATATATTCTGGTTTCTCTTCATTTTTTAAACATACTATTACTTTTGTCCTAAATGCTCCAACAGATCTTTTAAAACTTACCAGTAATTTTTGCACTTGCTGGGCTACAGTTTCAAACACTCTATCCATTTCTGCCTCCTGCCCTCCCTTCTTTGACCCACCCATCCTGCACCCTCTCTCCCACCGCCTACAGTTCTTCTGCTCCTATTGTGGACCCTTTGATCTCCAGGCCAGCTACCTGGCTTTCATGCTAAGCCTTCTTTTCTCCACCCTCCTCTACCCCAGGCATTACATGGCCTGGTTTCTTAATACCACATCTTTCTCTCCCTTGATTGACTCCCTCATTTTATAAAGAACATTCTTCAGTTGCTTCCTACGAAAAGATGTGGAGTGGGCAAAACATTTGAGTCTTTCATGTCAGAAAATGTCTATACACTACGGTACACCCTAAATCGATAATTTGGCTTAGTATAGAATAGTGGGTTGAAAATAATTATCCAAGTTTTGAAAACATTGCTCTTTTGTTCTAGCATTCAGTGTTGCTGAATGCTTCGACATTCAGAAGCCATTCTGAATTTCCTCTCTCTCTCTCTCTCTCTCTCTCTCCTCTCTCTCTCTCTCTCTCTCTCTCCCCCCCCCCCCCCCTCCCCCCCCCCCCCCCCCCCCCCCACCCCCCTCCCACCCTCCTCCCTCTCTCTTCATCTCAAATAACTCATCTAGGGTCTTTTGTGTACATGTGCTGAGCAATCAGGAACCCATCAGTGTAGAAGCTCACAAATTTCAGCTGTGAGAGATATTCCTACATTATTCATTTGATTATCTTATCCTTTCCTTTTTCTGTATCTTCTCTTCTGAAATCCTAATGTTTAGAGGTGAAGCTTCCCAGATTGAGATTCTAATTTTCTTTCCTTCCTTCTTATTCATCATTATTCCTCTTGTTTTTCAACACAGTTATTTTCCAAAATTGTACACACTTTTAAATTTTTTCTGGGGTACGAAATAAAAATATTTTCCCAAGAGCTCTTTATGCTCTGATGTTTCTTTTTCCCTAGCTTCCTGTTGTTATTCTAAAGCTGCAACAAATTTTCTTGTCTTTCTGAATTATAGTGGCAGCTTTTTAAAAGTTTTCCTCTGTTCCCAACATTGGTCTCTATTCACTGAATTCCTTTTCCTTGTGTTTTTGTTGATTGTTTCTTTCGGGCGCAGTGGCTCACACCTGTAACCCCAGCACTTTGGGAGGCCGAGGTGGGCACATAACGAGGTCAGGAGATCGAGACCATCCTGGCTAACACTGGGAAACCCCGTCTCTACTAAAAATACAAAAAAAAAAAAAAAAAAAAAAAAAATTAGCCGGGCATGGTGGCGGGCGCCTGTAGTCCCAGCTACTCGGGAGGCTGAGGCAGGAGAATGCCGTGAACCTGGGAGGCGGAGCTTGCAGGAGATGGCGCCACTGCGCTCCAGCCTGGGAGACAGTGAGACTCCGTCTCAAAAAAAAAAAAAAAAAAAAAAGATTCGTTTCTTTCATTGTTGATCTTTTGCGTGTTTTCAGCTCTTTCATGTGGAAAGCCTCCTCAAAATACCCAGTTATCCTGGATTGTCCACTTGTTTTTTCAGAGTGAAGCACTAAGTGTTTTATCTGAACACTGTAAGCATGGGGAGATACTAATTGCTGGGTTTTACTCTTAGTAATGAAA